>NW_008246059.1:693015-732802 GCF_000691975.1 Corvus brachyrhynchos
CCCCTCCCGCCCCCGGCCTGGATCCCCCTGGAGCAAGGGAGGAAACCGGGACTGGCCGAGCCGTGATGGAGCCCGGGACCAGGCCAGGGTGCGTGGTGGGACCACTTCAGGATGGACACTGGGGCCAGTTCAGAAGAGACTCCGGGAGGACTTCAAGGAGAGGATGCTGGCACCAATTCAGGGGGGATGCGGGGACCAGTTGAGGCCAAGAGAGGATACTGCAACCAGTTCAGACCAGGGTGGGTGCCTGTACCTGTTTAGGATGGATACTGGGACCAGTTCAGGCTGGGGGTGGGTACTGGGACCAATCCAGAGCAGATCCTGGGAGGGGCCCAGGGTGGACAGATGCTGGAACAAGTCCAGAGGGGATACTGGAACCAGTTGAGGCTGGGGAGTGCTGGGCCCACTGCGAGGGGGTTACTGGGCCCAGTACAGGGAAGCAGCAAGAAACACAAGCAGCAGCAGCGTTAATTTAAATGCAAACATTTTATTTTAAAATGTCTCAGCTTTATGCTTTTGCCTGGTAATAAATGTAAAATATAATTTAAGAAGTATGCTTGAAAGTTCCTTCTAAAAGCAGGCTGAGGAGACAGTACAAAACACAACAGAAAAGTGCACCGGGTTTAAACAACATGCCAGAACGTCAAATCCACAGGTCACTGCCTGCTTTGAATCAGCCACAATATATTTTACAGGTATATGAGTGATATACCGTGACACCTATGATACTCCTGTACACGAAGCAGCACAGCCAGTGGTGCTGGTTGGGTTACACATGACCAAAGGTGATCCCACAGGATTCCCTCCATTGGCTTCTCCGGGGCTGGAGCTGTGCCTGTCTGCTGCTTCACCTCCCCAGGTGGGCAGCATTCATGCCTCGGTCACATGCCCCAGTGCAGGCATTAGCTGCAACATCTAGCACATTTTCAAATAGTGCTGGGGTGGTTGCAGTGTTTTCTCCAGAAATACACACTCCCCCAAAAGATGTTGGGGGATCATGGAGTGCCAGATAGGCCAAAACTGTTGGTAGAATTCCGTACACCTGTTTGTTAATCATGGAATCATAGAATGGTTTGGGTTGGAAAGGATTTTAAAGATTATCCAGTTCCAACCCCCCTACCATGGGCACAGACACCTTCCACTAGACCAGACTGCTAAGAGTTAGTCTTGTCCTCCGCTGTGTTTCTGCAGAAGATGCAGGAATGGCACTTTTAGTACAGGTTTATTAGTGGAGTGTGATGGCAGATTATATCCCTTCGGTGATGATATTATTGGTACTCATATTTTTCATGGGCATTTCTGTAACAGTCAGTCTTTTACATGGAGTCACATTAAAATTCTTGATCCATGTTTGTGGTTCTAATCTCCAAATCTAAAATGGATTAGTTAAAAACACTGCACTGTACACATCGTGTAATGCTTCCATACCCTTCTTAATTAAAAAAAAAAAAAAAATTTGCAAATTTAAAGTGCCATTGCACAGTGAAAGAATAAACCCATGTAGACAAAAATGAGAGAAGAAAAAAGGAGAAAATTAGTTCCTTGATTGTTTGAAAGAGAGACCGTGTCTAAAGAAAAAAAGGATTTGGCATTATTTATATACTTGTAGCACTAAACTGTTGGTGGTAGCTGGTGGTTTCTTGGCAGTACAGACTCCTGAAGAGAGGATGTTTCACCAGCAGAGTGACCTATTGTCTGGTTTAGGGGTACATCTGTAATTAGTGAGTACCTCTGTCTTATTAAGGAGGGCAGGGAGAAATGGGGGATTGCACTTCTGCCTAACACTGTTCTTTTGGCAAAACTTTTGAAGTATGCCTGAAGTGGAAATAAAGCTACAGACACAGAAAACAGCAAGGGTGGAGACCAAAATGTACCATCCTAAGCAATCACAAAGGTGGAAAAGCTAGAGAAAGAAAAGAAAATTGCCTTTAAGGAAGAAAGTGTTCTTTGGTTTGGTTAAGAAGGAGTTCAGGGGGGAGAGGGTGTCAGGAAGAGCCCTTTCAGAAGAGGGAAGTTTGTTGACCATGCAGAGGAAGAATTTTCTTAGTTATGGTAAGAGTAGAAACAAAACTGAATCCTGTTATTGAGAACTAAGATAACTTTTGCCTTTTTGAAGTTCTTTCTCAAAAGACAGAATTAGAAAAAAAAAACCCCATACAACAGTTGATGTTTGCCTCTCCTTATTTCACGTTTTAAATGAGCACAGGGAGGACACACGTGGTCCAGAAATTAAAAATAAAAAAAAAAATTAAAAAAAAGGAAAAAAAAGAGGTTCAGAAGGGAGAGTTTACACCATCCTGTGGTGCAGAATGAGGCGCTCTAGACCAGAAGTTCACATGTTTTTTTCTAACATAGCATTTTAATTGCTGAAATAGAATTAATAAGACTAGCCAAGCAGCTGATGTTCTTTCTATTGCCTTCTGCCACATCTTTGTTTACCATAATTCTACCAGTACAAATGTGAAACTGGAGCTGTCCCTGGAGCCTTGTTGCATCAAGGAAATATTGAAAAACTTTGGACTGCATAGTTAGAGCATCAGCTGCACAATTACCAGCAGCAAGAGAGATAATGCACACACTGAATTTGCCAGAGTTTGGAAGACTAGCCCCAGGAAAGGAACGGGAGCACTTCATGCCTCCTAGAATGACTTTTTCAGTCCGATTGAGAAATGCAGCTTAGCATTGAAATGCCTCAATCCTTGTTCTCAAGAATTATTTTTAACCTGAAAAGTTACAAAATCAGTTCTACTGAAAAAAGAAAAAGAGGACGTGATTTCAGACCACAGAATTTTTAACAGTGGATGAAGAATTAATGCTGTAGTCACAGAATAATTACACCTTGATGGCAATATATCTTTTCTCTCCCCAAAATTTGTCTTAACAATTTTTTTCTTTTATTACTTTCTTCCAAACTTCCACTCAAAGAACACCTTTGCCTAACCACAAGCAAATGCTTGGATCTCCAGACATTTGGGTTGGTTTTTTTTAAAAGTACTTTGTGAGTTTAGAATGTATTTCAGCCTGTCGCTGATGACTTTGCTCAGAGGCATTTCTGATAGCATGATAGGGAAACGTATTCATAGTGACAAGAACACGCCACATGTCACTGAAACGTGACAAAGATCTGTTTGTCAGGGTGGCAGTGCCTATGAACATAAGCTACCCGGTGCAGCCCTCTTGTATGAATCTCCTTCAGCTGGATAAAAGTCTTGTGACTACAATGTGAGCATGGCCACCTGCACAATCTCTTGCTCCCTACATGTTACAGATGCCTGTTTTCAGTTGAGACTCACAGTTTCACGTAGGACTTGGCAAGATTTAAAAGAAGGAACTCCAGGGAGAGAAAGTCCTGTTCTAGTGAGACATTTTCTACAGTCTAGTTTACGTTCAGGTTTTTTGTCTCAGTATGATCAGGAAAGTATTTCCATTTTGAATGTTTACACTCTAGAAGAGTAGAGAGAGAGAAAGAGAGGAAACGAGCAGATAGACAAGAAAAATAGAACCGTTCTATACCCCTGTCATTCTGAGGTTGGTTTTCTTGGTTAAGTGACACTCAAATGAAAGAATAAAAGTATGTTAATTTTTTTACCACTACCTAAGGCAATATATGTATTCATAGGTAGGGGAAATTATGCCTTTTAACTATTTTAATTGAACATAACACCTTGTTAAGAGAAAATAATAGGTTTCTTGAAGTAACTACAGTGGGTGAGGCTGTCCTATTTAAGTTCCAGTATGGCTTCAACACAAAGAGTTAAGAAAAGCTTCTAGGCAGCAGAAGCTGATCTTATCCCACAGAATATTCCTTGTCTCAGGCTTGTTGCCTCTTAAGTATTTTAAGCACTAGGAATTTCCAGAAGAATTGCACGTGCTCTGTCGATCTCAATACTATATCAAAAGATCAGCACCTAAAGTCTTACTGAACTGACTGATGCTCAAATGTCAGACTTCCCTAAGCCATCCAGAGCAGACTCAGATGTAAGAACTTTAAGAATACATGGCTGTGTTCCAATAAAAGGTGGGTAAACCACAGACTTAAACTTTGCATTACCATGTTACAATCAAAGAATAGGAAGTTTAGTCTTTCCTACAGTGGATTTAGGTACAGTCTCTTAATCTTTCATTTCCCTTGTTAAATCTCCAAACTGAGGACAACTGAAACAAGCTTACCACTCCCACAGTGCTGCCCTCACACAGAATTTTTGAAACAGAGCTTTACTTTGGTATCTGAAGACTTTTAAGTCAATGTAAATTATTTATACTGTTACCTACAGTGGAGGTCTGCCCCAGTTTCAGTCACTATGTAAGTGCAGGAAAATCCCCTCTTTTTGCTGTTCAAGCTCCTACCTCAAATCATGTTGTTTCTCAGTAAAAATAGTAGCTTTCAACAGTGTTTGAGTAGCATTTGTATGGTGCTCAGCAGCTGTCCACTGACAGCTGAAATCAGGTCACATTCTCAGTAAAGTCAAGACCTTGATCAGCAGCTTTAGCACTGATAATATTGTCTCTGGTCTCTGTGGACCAAGTAACATCCCAGCGGGAGACACCTTCTCACAGCTTTTGGAACTGCTCACCATCCACACCAAAATATACCCTCCCCAAAGATCAGGGAATTCATGAGTCCATTCTGTCTCAGCCTCTGAAGAGTTTATGGCTGAGGAAGTTTGAATGCTATTATCAGTCAGGCATTTCTTACGGCCTGAATGCCCCAAGTTCCTATTAGGCAACCATTTGACTTGGCATTTCTTCTACAAGAATAATTTTTTATTGTTGCTACAATAAATGCATTGGGAGGCTCCTAAAACAGACTTTAGGGTTGCGCTGAAGGGATACAAATACCAGTTCATTAAGGATAAAAGCTAAACACCAGTGACTGAAAATATCTTAAATCCTACTTCTCAGTGCTAGTTTTTAGAATAATACCAAAGCGGCAACAACCACTAAGAAAATGTAACCATTTTAAAGAACTGCTCTCTCTTTCATCCTATTTACTGGTCAGTGCCAGGGGGTCATTAATGTCTTCATACAAAAAGGTTTTATAGATTAAATCAGTGGTAATTTAACAGGGTACAATGCAATGTCAGATTTCAGGCCCGACTCAATCCAGGGCACATATCATGGGGAGAGGATGAAGGCATATCTGTGCCTTAAAACACAAATGGAAAGAGATTATTTTTAAGCGTTTATTTCCTCTGTTCTTTCTAAGTACTTAGAAGGAACTGGTCTTTGTTTACTACCAACAATGGTTGGCAATTGCCCAAAAAGAGGATAAACTGCTGATCTCTCCATAAGCCCAGTTCTTGGGAGATTGCTGTACTGCATGTGTGCTAATTTAGAAGAAATTCTACTCATACCACATTTTTTCTTGTGAGACCTGAAATAAGAACTCAGCCACAAATTAAGTGGGCCAAAATCAAATGTGATGTACAGGATAAGTGTGTTTATTCTTGGTTTCAGACTTTATGGAATAATAAATGTAACTGCATTTACACAGCAGGGAGTCAGAAGGTGACATCTCACTTTTGAGTCACACATTCATCCATCCTTCTAGAAGGCCATTACATCTCATGTATCAGATTACATTCCCTTACAGGCAGAAGCTTCACCTACCTCTGTAATATCAATCAAGATGTGTAAAATCTGTCTGGGTTTGTTGGAAACATGAGGAAAATAATTATAACTGATATGAGCCCAGAAAGCTTGAGAGTTATGTCAACAAAAAAGAATGAATTTTGTAACAGAGAGAGCAATAGAGATTTTCTGTTGTTAGTATAAATTACTTCTGCACTGAAGAGAGAAATCTGGCTGGTAGAGCTCTCCCACTGTAGTCACAGCAGGTAATATTTCTAAGCATAGACAAGGCTTTTGGTGGCACAGTCCTCTACAGAGTTGCACCTGGTGTAACCACTCCCATCCTGCAAAATGGCACCAGCATGTCCAGATGAAGATAACAGTGTTTTACTTCATCAGTGCAAATGATGTGAGAAAGTACTAGGCAGTGTGAAACCAAGCCCAGGTACTCTCATTCGAAGGGGTGTGACAGTGATTCTTAAAAAGCTGCTTTCAGAAGTCATGTGGGTGTGTCCTCCAGTTGCCCCCAGCCACCTATTCCCACACTACCCTTTCTCCCCATCATCTCATTTCTGCCAGGCAGCTGCACAAGGAGCTGGACTGGAGAATGTTACAGGGTTCATAGCACAACCCAACAAGCAGCTATGAGGCACGCAGTAGAGTGTCTGGCACCAGCACATAAGCAGTGCCACTGCTGCATGCCAAGCAAAGGACTATGACAGCAGCTCTGTGAGAGTCTAAAGAACTGCTGCTTGTAATTATGTAGATAGCGAATCAGTGAGGCAGAGGCTGTGCAGCAACACTGATTTATGGCAGTCTCACTCTGCATGAGCAACAAGTTTGCTTGCCCACAAGTATTTTTGCAGTTTGGCTTGAATTTATGTGATATGGACAGTGGTGTACTGGAGAGCAGTGTAAATTCCACCACTGTGGTCTCACTTCAGAACAGGGTCTGATATTGCACTGCAACCACTGGCAGGAGTATTAAAGCAAGGATATCAAGACTGTCTCAAATAAGCGGCAGCACACAGCCAGCAGGGAGCTGATGTACCTCAGACACCAGAAAGGTAACATTCTCATGGCTTGGATACAGTCAAGTGGACTATGGCAGATTTAACCTGAAATACAGTAAGATATTGTTGCCCTGCTTTACTGTCCAGTGTGCATTTCAGATCATACCACAGTTCATAAGCACTTAACTGGCATGCAGAGAATGTGTATCTTTACACTTGCCAACTCTAATGTACAGGCAGTAATTTCTATCAGAAAAGATGGTCAGTCTTCTTGGAGAAGAGCAGCCTCCCAGGTGCAGAACCATTGCACTACCTGAAAACTGGACTTATCCCACATATTTAAAATATTTTGGAGAATTTTATGCCTCTCTTCTGGCATGTAAAAAATGCCATGCCCTTAGATAGAGAAAGGAAGACATTATAATTATTTATAACATTTTGAAAAAGAAAACATTCATTACAGGGCTTCTTTCAAAAAGCACATATACATACATCTAAGCATTTTTTTTTTAAATGATGTGGTTTTTATATTGGTGAAGTTGATAAAAAGTTGAAATAGTGCAATTTTAAAACAAAAGTTAGTGCAGGAGTCAAACTACAACAATAACAAAACCCAAAATATAATTTTATTTTTTTTGTTGTGGAAATACATTACTGTCTGGGTTCAAAGAAAAGTATATACTCTGTTTTCAAAAGCACTAAAGTGCACTGAAGTGCTTTTGAAAGGTATGCATCCACCAGTTACCTCTCAGTGAGATTAAGGGTTTCTTTTGGGATTGAAACGAGGATGTTTTTGAAAATAATCTTAGTGTGGGATTTGGTTTTGATGTAAGGTGACGATATCTAATAAGCTGCTATCAGTCAAAGAAATACTATCAAGTGAAAAAGTGCTTTTCCTTTGTTAATGTTACAAGTAACAGTAAGGAAAATAATTGGAGAAATACTTTGTTCTCCCATATACTTAACAACATTTTGTAACTGATTTATAGAAGTGGATTACATCCCATTGTTCAGTCTTTCAGCAGCAACATGAAAGGCTGATGGCATTAAAATGGAAAAAAATGGATTCTAAACCAATAATATTATCAAGAAACTTAGGAGTAACTTCAGTTTGAAGTTTGAAATAATTTATAATGCATTTATGAAAGTCATTGTTTTTACTAATGTGGTCCTTTTAAATTAAGATGTTGTGTTGTGAAGCCCTTTCCTATTGCCATTAATTTAATGCTGGGATGAAGGAATAGCTGATCCTTCTTATGAGAGTAGAAAAATAATTATAAAGCAAGAACTCCTAAGGTGAACTAGCCACACTGAAGACCATAAACATTTTTGGTTTGCACAGAGGCATCACATCACCTTGAGAAAAACAGACCAAAGGAAACAGAAATTGCTAGACCTTGCTAGTGAAGTATAGACAAGAGAGGAAAGGTGATAAAGAAAAATGATCAGGTATACCTGTGCAGCAAGTAATAATTATTTTTCTGTGCCTGAGGTTTAATCTTTCTTTCCTCTTCACAAGGATCACTAAGAGAAGGGCAGTAGGGGGGGGTAGGATGTGTGTACCTGTGTCTGTTTCTTTTCACACACAGGTGCACACACACACACACAAAATTTCTACTACATTTTACCACCTCATGTTTCTCAGGGATATGGTCCCACTAATCTGTCAGTATTTACCTGTGTCAATGGCTGGGAATGCATCTCCATATCATTTTCATATCAGGGGACAACCTCAGTGAGGTTCTGCAGGCTGCACATCTGTGGGCATCTGGAGTGCACTAGTGGTCTAAAGGAAAGGTTTAAGTATAACCATTGCCAGGTCTAAGTACACCAGCAAGGGAACACCATGAAAATCCACTGAAAAATCTTAAACAGAGATGCTAGTGTGCTGGCTTTTGATTTTAGTAACTCATTTAACCAAACTGGAAGAGAATCTACAACTTCTTGCTTTTAACATTATAAATATTTCAAATGTTATAAAATCTATTGCAAAAATGTACATTCAGTGGTTTTATGAGGCACAGGACCTGCTAATGTATTTTCAGGAAAGCTCGCGTGTACTCTGTTCTGTCCACTGTTGGACAACGGTGGAGAATCCAGGGGCTCACGCTTGATTGCTTGAACCAAGCAGGGGTTTTTAAATTCACATGGCACTTTGAACACCTCATTAATCTGCTCTTTCTCCTCCCCTGGGCTGGGGCTGTAGAAGTGGCTGTAGCAAGCTGTGTGTGGCAGGTCGGGCATGCTTTCCAAACACACGGAGGCGTTCTGAGGGCAGAATGGGGCCACCTCCTTGTTCCGTGAACCCTTGCAAGCTCTGTTCAAGTTCAGGTTGTTGGGATGATTTGCTATGATGCATTGCCAATTATGTGGTGTGTAAAGGCAGTGCCTTGGCTTCTGGCAAGGCAGGGCTGGCTCGCAGAGGTCCGGTTCTGTTTTGAGGTACATTCTGTTGGGATAGCTGGACACCTGCTTTCTCACTGAGCCACTCTCATCCAGCCAGGCTCGGCTCTGCGACAGCAGGTAGTTATCAGCAATGTTTTCAGAATCAGAATCGTATTCTGTTTTGATAGGCATCTCCAAGGGAACAGCAGTGTCATAGAGAGACTCTGAGGATATTAATGGTCTCTGCAGCTTCAGGTGGTCTGTTGCATAGTTCTCTGCACAGCGTTGTTGGAGCCCCAAGTAAGACTGGCCATTTTCTGTGCTCCCCCAGTGGGAAGAACAAGTTGATGTCAAATTTAAGAAATTTTGGTCTCTATTGTAGAATGATCCAGCTCTCCTGTTTGGACAAGTGTTCATTCGCTGGCTCATAGAACAAGAACTCGAGTTTCTTAAAGTCCAGCTACTGTTTGTGGTGCAGTTGTTTTGAATGCCTAAAACTGATGTGTTAGAACTGAGAGGTTCCTCTTGCATAAAACACTCACCATTAGTATGAGGCTCAAACTTCACTTTTACATTATCTTGTTCATTCTTCACTGCTGCCCAGTTAAGATGCTTCCACTGGCCCAGAGTTTCAATGGCACTATTATAGGAAAGCCCCTCCAGGTTTCCTTTCAAACTGGCAAAACCACTTAGTATCTTCAGTTGTTCATCTTCTTCCCTTTCAATAAGAGTAGAAAAGAAAGTCAGTCAGTCAGAGGTTTCTAAATGGTTGTTTTCTGGGATACAGAGTGGCTCAACATGTGTTACAAGCCATACATTGTCCTCAATATGGGACTTTCACACTGTTGTGCACATAACCTTTGCATTTGTTTGAGAGAACAAGAGTGTCCCTGCACCTGGGTGTCAATGTGTGTGCACAGCTAACTTTCTGAGGCATTGCTTCATTTGAATTCCATCATGAATTTGCTCTTCCATTTTGGGCACACAGTTCAATAAAGACCTAATTATGTGTACAGTAATTCCCTTACACTTTTTTTCTTCCCTTGAAATATATCTAAATAATATTTGTGTGTAGAAAATTCTAGAGATAAAATACAAATAGTATCTTAAATGAGATGTATTTTGTTAACAAGGAGTTATTTGGACACAGAAGAGCTTTCTGATCAGAGTGATTTGAGGGAGAACCACAGGGGTCTTATATTTCAAGAATACAGCTGAGAGGAAATAAAATGCCCAAATTAAATAACTGAATAGTCACAGATGTTAATATTGGGTGTAGGTTTGTTTTATATGTCTAACTTAATTTATGTTGCCTTTTGTTTTCTAAGATGGCCAGTAAATTAATTTTCCATGACCTCCAGCTGAAGTATTCAACATTAAAGAAGAACACTGGCAGAGAGTGCTGCCTGAGCACTTCCATGCCTGAAGCAGCTGTTTTCAGAACTAGAGTCCAAATCCTGAGATTCAGGTCTTGAATTCACTAATATGCTGATTCCCAACCCTGCAGGGTCAGTGCTATGAAACCACCTCATCCCTCTCCAAACAAGAAGCAGACATCTCAATAGGAAACTTCATGTGAAAACCTGAAAACCTACTAAGGGGTTTAGAAGTCTTTTTCTTAGGTCACAATAGAATTTTTTCTTAAGTATCGAATCAATGTGCAAGTAAGGGATCTTCCAGTAGAGGGAGTCCATGTTGTTACAAAGAGAGAAACTGTAATAAAGTACACCACGAAAGAAGAATATTTTCTCTTTTTTTTCTAACGTTTTAAATATTTTCAGTCCTCTGCTAAATATTCTTATTTTTATTATTGACAGTATTGAGATGCAAATGGTTTGATACAAGTTTGCTGCAGAACACGCTTCTCAGAAAATGGTCAAATTGAGAAACAAAGGACCGAACAAAATGAAATAGTCAAAAAAAGTTAAACCTCCAAATGAAGAATTTTACAGTGAAATAGTATCCCGTGAAAATTCTCCAAAAGAATGTATGTTTCCCAGAAGACAGCATACATTTTAGCAACAACAAAAAAAACGTAGTAGCAAATACAAAGTCTCTTGCAGACTAAGATGGAACTGAATATATTCACCAAGGCCAAATCTTGTAATACTTCAGTCTGCGGGAACTATCAAGAAGAAAGGAAGGATTTTAATCATTCAGAAAGTAAAAATTTAACTAAAGAAACATGCTTAATTACACAAAAGAACAATTTGGAAGTAGAGAAACTAATAAAGGAAACAGCCCCTTTTAATCTTCTTCTTAATAGAAATTCATTCCCTCACACAGCAAGATGATGTTTGCACCATCCCAGTAAAGGTAAAAAGTTCCAGCATCCTTAGGTAGGAGCTGCCCTGCAGTCATGTGGATATTGGGAGATACACTACCTGCAAGGAATATTTACTCTAGAAGTGCAAAGACTTTTCATTTATTTCTTCCACCTGCAAGGCATTCTAAAGGAAAAAATCCAGGATAACAACCACATTTTTAACACTGGGCCAGATGGTGGCTACGTAAAACTCCTGGCCCCTGCTCATTGTGTCCACTCTCTTATCTCTTCCCTCAGACAATCTTGAAGAGATACTTCAACAAGGCCCACAGGAACTGGAACAGACAGTCCCATGGGGGAAAGATGAAAAGCCTGTTTGGGAGGAAAGGGTAAAACTCATCCAAGAAGTCCTCTCTGAGTGCAAATCTGAGATTAGATTACACTCCATGACTGAGCCTACAAGCAACTAGATGTATCTATCTACAAACATACAATGAATATGAGTATGAACCCTTCTTTAGATTATGTTGCACATACACAACTAAAAACATGAACACAACTGTCATACATGAAGGGAAAAGAAAGCTTAACATAGTCAAGTGTTGATAAGCAGAAAAACTGGGAGACGAAGTTTTCAGCTGCAAAGTAAAACGAAATCCAAATTTTTTTTTGTGTAAGAAAGTCAAATATTAATAAACAAGTATTTTCTTTCTGACGTAGTGTATATGTACACTCAACTTCAGAAGAAGAAAAGACTGAAGACAGAAATATTGTTTCAGACTGTAACAGCCATTTCATATGTTCCAAGATAGAAATAGATTTCCATATCATAAGTAAACCAAATTTTTCTCATTCAGCTCTTCTCTTAGGTCAGTGGAGCCTTTTAAAGATTTCATACAAAAAGAATACATTCATTTTTCTACTTTTCTTTCTTTTTGGTACTGGAAAATATACTTACTTTAGCATTTGCTGTTGGGCAAGGACGTATTCTGAACAACCACTTCGATACAGAAGTTGAGTGTTAGCTTGAACCCAGACCCAGTGATCTTCATTTGTTTGTACTTTGACTAAAGAAATGCCATTTTCTCCATTATTCTTTGCTATATAATTTAAAAGAAAATAGATTTTAATACAAGCAGTATTAAGTATTTTTTGTTACCTAAACTGCAAAAAAAGTTTCTCTGTTGCCCCAGAAGCATCAGCATAGGAAAGTACAAGCTAAAATATCTCACAAAATGAAGAAAATCATGTTTTAAAACTGAAATTTGAAAAGCCTAGTAAAGCACTTAAACTGTAACCAAGGATTTTTCAGTATTACTCATTCCTTATAATATTTTCCTCTCAGTAGTAGTAGTACTATACCAACAAGAAAATGTTCATGGAAAATGGGTCTGTAAGAGAGGAATAGTTTTAGACATTAAAGATTTCCAGCAGATATGATGGAAGGATGAGTACAAGTCTGCTCAAGAAGAAGTTGCCCAGTGGGGTAGACTTACCATCAAAATTTTATCCACTGTAAAATCTGAAATAGAGCATAGACTCTCACAATTTTTCCACAGCCAAGCACTGGAAAAGCATGAGTCAAAGCTGTGGGCGCATCATGAGTTTTAAAGACAATGCATTCTAATTTTCCTCTGTTTTCTAATCTTTGGGGAAAACTAATATGTGTAATGTATCATCCAAGTTTTCCTCAGAGAGGGATAGATATTGTTATTAATTATTAGGATTTTCACATAATCTTATTAAATTCAGTGCTGCAACTTTTAAGCAAGCATACATTGAGTATTCTTTTACTATTTTTCTTTACTATTTTTCTTTATTATTAATCTTTTACTATTTATTTACTATTTACTATTTACCATGATTGTTGATTTCTCTGTAAATTTTCTGCCCACTCTGAAATCACAGACTGATTCAGTATTATCTTTTGAAGTGGATAATTTTTTTGCATTTTTTTAAAGAAGAGGTGTTAGGGAGAAGAAGAAAGAGAGCATTGGGACCAAAACCTGAAAAACCTATCAGGAGAAAATAAAAGATGAGGTTCTTTTCCCATAAACTGTATATAATCTAGAAGTGCTTAGCAGTACCTTTGATTTGGTTTTCAGCAATCTGTAATGCATTAGTGAAGGCGGCACCTTCATGGTGACTGTTTCGTTCATATAATTCTGTTGCTTCACATGGTCCTGAACTGCTTTTTGAACTGGAGCTGTAGAGGGCAGAAAATGTGGAAAACTCTTTGTCAGTCAATGAAACACAGTAGAATCACAGACTCTAAAAGATATGACCTTCAAGCTGGTGACCATTAGCAAAAGCGTATGTTTTAAGTATGGAGCAACTAACACTAAATAATTATCTTTTTCCTGCATCATTTGGTCGCTCAAAGTAGTGTGTGACTGGAGTTCTGTATTCAATTAAGAGGAATAGTTATGCTTAGGAATATTCTGCTCATGGCTTACTATATTTGGAAAAATAAATTTCATCTGGAATTGAGACAAACGTCATGTATATCCTTGGTCTTCCTATTCGAGTTACATTCAAGGTATGTACATCAAAGTGATCAGCAATGCATTTAAGACTTAGCGTGACTTCAATTTTGCAATAAGCACCATATGATTTGAATGTATTTCTTCCAATCTTTAGCTGAAAATGCCTGAATCAGGGTTTGAAAAGAGTGCAATGTCTGTAACACTGTGTTACAAATGCTTCCCTTCATTAAGACCATCAAAAAAAGAAAAAGACTGTGTAAATCTGCCCACCATCCTTGGCTACCACGCTTCAGGCCTGAACCAAAGGAAATCCTGAAGATAAATGGTTGCTTCATACTTGTTAAATCCTTGGCCACTGTCCAGTCAGATGGTAAAACACCTCTCTTCTAAGAGCTCAGTTCCAATCATCAGTTAATTTCACCCGGGCTACTGAAAAAACTAGCAAGTAGAAATGCTTTTCCTACTCTATTCCAAAAGCCTGCATAGTCCATTTTACCAGACTTCCAGCAATTTAGTTCTTGTCAAAAGGATGTATGTGCTAGAACCACATTATACATCTGGATAGTGAATCCACACATACACAAGCATAATCCAATTAAAAGCCAAGTTATGGTACTGTCAGTCATGCTGACAAGCATTTTGCTTCACAGCAATAGAACTCATTACTGTAAGGTTATATTTAAGCAAATAAGGGCAAGTATGATCCTAGCCCCAAACATCAACTAAAATTCTGACATAGAAGAGTAACAAAAATATGTGTTAGGAAGGAGATAAGTCTGAACACAATCCGTCCTGATCTTTTGTGATTGCTACCAAATGATCACCCCCAAGACATTTAATGCAATTGTAAACTTACGTGTTCATAAAACTTCTGTTGAAAGATAAATGCATACACCAAGTACAACTCATTAGACTCTATGTGAACAGCCCCCACAGACACACATTCACCTTCCTGAAGTTTTCCTTTTCCTTTGTTTGTTACCAAAATGTGCCAGTCGAAATAATAGTGTTAGCAAAAGATACTGAAATTTGAAAACTCGCAGTAAAAATACTTTTTCTTTTCCACTTTTATAGCTAGTAGACTGGCTTACTGCATTGGTAACTCCTGAAGGTTAGAAAGACATCCTGATGTTCCATTTTTAATATAAAATTTTGTGTATTGAAATATAATACTTAACATATATTATAAATAGAGTACGATATATTACATCATCTTGTATCCTATTATGTTCTATTATAGTAATTGTATTATATTTATTTTGTATTCAATAGTTAAATCCAGATAAATTATTCACTTTTCTAAGAAAGAGTTTTAAAATGGAGAGGTATTTAGCATAATTTGTGTTTTTTACATGCTTAATAGCCCATAATCTTCACTAAATGCCAAAAGAATAATTTGTAAATACTTGGTGTTCGCTGCTGCTGCATCATCAGCTTTGTGTTTTGCTTTCACAAGCAGGCTTTTCATCTTCATCTCTGTCACAGAAGGGAGCAAAAGTGGTACCACTATGCAGAATAAGGACAGCTGAGGTGGCAATACTGTTCCTGATGAGGACTTCTTCCTTTGTCCAAAGAGAAACTTTAGTTTGCCTTGGAACTGCATTGTCTGAAAAAAAAAAAAACCAACCAACCAAACAACAACTTAAGCATTTAGTGTATAAACATTTAAAATACTAATACAACCTATGGACTGTATTATTTAACACTAATCCCAGTTTTGAATCAGGGATTAAAACTAGGAATTTAATTTTACTCATATAATTTAAGCCATGCCATTTCAGAGACAGGGTGGGTGGAGGTACTATCAACTATAAAATGAGTCTTTTGAGGCTGGTTGAGTTTTTTTCTCTCTTGTGTACTCAGAAGTAGAAGATCTGTGTTATGTTCTGTTCACCAAAACAGGCAGTGTACAGTGGTGCAAACAGTTGTTTCCTCTGTACCCCACTGAAGCTGGAACCATTATTTTTCCATGCTCTGTTCTCTCCAGTGAGAAGGTCTCTTAGTTTCTTTCCTCTTGCTCTGCACTTTCTCTGAGAAGTATATGGACTGGCACAACCCAAGGACTGTGCAGCCAGATGCCAAGGGAAAAAAAGGGCCAAGATACCCAGGTACAGAGTGCATAGCTTGGGAGGAGCCATCCGTCCCTGCCTCAAATGTCTAAGTCAGAAGGCAGGGATCAAGTTAATAGCAAGCTGCTGCCTCTCAGTGAAAAAATTAACTACCAAAAAATGCCCAGAGAAAAATCAGCCCATTTGAGTTAGGCATTTTCCAGAGATTAAAGCAGGGATGCAGAAATGATGGCTGTTAAGACCCATAGGCTTCCAGCAAATGAGCATCTGAGACAGAACTCGCATTTCCCAGTCTCATGCTGATCCTCTCATTTTCTTTGCACATGCTGGAGTTTCCCCTAAGAAGAAGCAGCATTGGTCTTTGCTAACAGAATGGAGAAGATGTGATTTCTAGAAATGAGCCACTCCTAGTACAGAGCATGCAAGAGACTTTCTAATTCTGGGGTTTGTTATTAAAGGATTCTTTACAAAAGGGGAAAATGGATCATTATTTTTTCTTCTCCTTAAAGCAAATACCTTGTGCTTAAGTGTTAATTGTTGAAATTCAGACTTGCCACCCTTGTACTGCACCCATTACAAATTGAGGACAGATATTGTCAAAAAGATCTTAAAACATAAGAAGTTTTAAATTCTTTCAATTTCCAGTATTACAACCTTCTTTTCTCCCATCACTCTTCACACATATTAATACTTATCTTTAGGTGTTTCTTGCTAGTGCACAGCAAAAGAAAAGTGTATCCTGTCCATGGGTCTCCACAATATTTATGTTGAAGAATTTTTCATATGAAGTAATTAAAATCTATTATGTCACGCTTACAGTCATCTAAGTGAAATTGTACTTACAAGGAATCCAGAAGTACTGTCCAACAAGCAGCGAACTCGACAGATGAAACAGCGAGTTAAAAAGGAAGAGTAATCTGTTGTCATGCTGTCATTTTCTTGTGCTTTAAACAATTTACTGAGAATATATTCTTCTCCTAGGAACAACAGTGGAGGCAACATATATCAGATCACACTAAGAAATAATGAAAATGTTCTGTAGCCAATTGAGGAAGCTGTTACGGAAATTGCTAAAAATTGCATTATGGATGGACGAATATTCAATTGTGTCATGTATGGATACACCCGCACATGCTCTACCAACAGAAAAATAAAAGCTCTGCAATGGGATTCGGGTGAGTTTCTATAGAAATTTGGACTTTATTTCCTGAGTTTTTGTGATTTTTAATGATGCAAAACAGGTTAACAGATGTTGCTGGTTTTGAGATCAGAGATCACAGAAAATGCGTTAGACAAGAGAACAAAACAAGGAAAAATGCTAATGCAAGAAAGAAAACAGAACTAAAAAATGGACAGTAGATGATTAGCTAATGTTCAGCTGTTGCACCTCCTTGATTTTTTTGGACAAGTGCACAGCTTTTAAAATATTTCCCAAAAGACATGAATATTTTTACAAAAGTATGAATTCAGGAACTGAAATTCTCCATGATATACATTAGGACAAAAATTCAAAATATTGTTAAATTTTAAATTGTTTGAAATATCAGTGCACATTGTTTAGTTTGTTTCCTGCATACAAAATCTTGCAAAGTTCCTCAGGTATCTGTAAGACTCTTGTAAAACATAGAAACTGTTTTACAGGAAATGCAAGAAATTCCACCAAAGTTTCATGACTCTGTTCCTGAGGGCTTCATAAAAGTTGCTGAAGGATTTCTTGCAGGTTTCTCCCCACTCATCTAGTGACTATACTTCCCAACTTATTTCCTCAGTTACTACCTCACCTTCTGATGAAATGCATATGTTTTGCTGGGATCAATAATTCTTTATAAGGTTAACAGTTTTGACCTGATTATATGTTCTGTAATTGTGATTTCAGCTTAACACCTCGTGTAGGAGAAACCTTGAGCACAGGCATCCAACTCCTATCCTAGGGAAATACAGCCTCAGAGGAAAAAGTGCCTTGCTAAACCTACTTTTTCTTCAGAAGGCTTCTGTCTACATCATTTTGCATGTGAAAACAAATGGCAGACAATGGTGCTGCCACTGTGGTTCTGTACAGAAACCTTTTGCATCAGTGAGAGGACTATTGATGTCCTGATCTGTTGCCAACAAAAGTTTGGCAGTATGAAGAACTTACGCTGTTCATTCTGCGTGTGTAAGAATATGTGTAGGCACATCAGTCAGAGAAAAATAAAGGAAACAACTTTGTAGCACCAGTGGCACATTCTACCTTATATATTCCCAGGATCAGGAGGAAATGTCACCTCTGAGACAATAACATAAATAAATGGCCACTATGCATCTTTCCAGTGAAGAATCTGACTTGACATGGTACTGACACAGGCATAGCTGGAGTGGAATTCTACCTCTGTACAGTGGTGCCTATGTTTCCAATCAACATACACAATCCCACCTGTTTCTGACTGTAGTTGCTGTCCAGACAACATGTGGGGAGGATTCATGGCCCAGTGCAGTTGTCTACAGAAATCCTGGCGATCATCCACGTGAATGTAATCATATATGTTTTGGTGCATTACATCAGTCTGAAACAATTACAACAAGGAATAGTTAATTAGTAACTGTAGGGGGGTAGCCACTTATCCTTAGATTGATACTTTGCTTAAAATAATGGCAGGTGTAGAACACCTTCAGAGCAGATTGATTGAGGAAAGTTGTTTCAGAGGCCCCTACTTTTCAACATCTGCTTTTTCTGTTCACATCCTAAGATGATTCTTTCTATTCTTAACTCTTTTGTACATATGCAAATGTGAGTAATAAAAACATCCAACTGGCAGCTGATGACTAGTGGCATCCCCCAGGGCTTTATGCTGGGACAAACCCTGTTTAATTTCTTGACTAAGGAATCATGGGATAGAATGCATGCTCAGCAGGTTTGCAGAGGGTACCAGCTGGGAAAGGCAAGACAGCTCCTTGGTGGGCTGTAAAAATAGGCTGACAGGAATCTCAGGAAGTTCAGCAAAGGCAAATTTCTCTCTCAATTTTGGGTACCCCATGAAAAGAAAGAGATTAGCATATCAAAATGAGCCCAGGAGAGTGCTACCAAGACACTGAAGAGAGCTGGAGCCCATCCAGGAGAGAAGAACAGGGTTTATTCAGCCTTCAGAAGGGAAAATCTCAGAAAGAACATACTGCTGTCTACATCAACCAAATGAGCAGGGGAAGAGAAGACAAAGCCTGACTCTTCTCAGAACACAATGAGAGGGCAAGAAGCAACAGACACAACTGAGACTTAATAGTAAGCAAAAATAAAATTACAGTCGTGGTGGCTAAACACTGGAACACATCTTCCAGAGGGGTCACAGAAACTCAAAGCTTGACTAGATGAGTCCTGGATCAACCTGCTCTGGCTCTATGTGCTTTGAGCAGGAGGTTGGACTAGATGACCTCCAGAGTTCGTTTCCAACTCCATGGTTGTTATTCTGTGACTTTAGAATATATTTATTACACACAGACAATCAGCCTAGAAAAGCAGCATCTTATACTGAAATTGAAAAGAAACTTCTAGCTAAATATAGTTTTATAATGGATCATGTTTCTGCTAACAAAATCTTTATAAAAGGGAATTACAAGAAATAAATCTTCACATGTCAGATTTATCAAAAAAAGTAGTCTGAAATGATGTAATAAAATAACCTTATTTCAGTAAGAGTGTATGTCTAATCAGCAGTAGAATTATAGGGTGGATAAGGTGGATAAGGTAGCAACATACAGTGCTGCATTTAAAAATATAGTTAGCAGAAGTGGTGACGAGAAATACAACATCAGTGACTGGGTATTCTCAGTATTTCTCAATATGTTTACCTGATGAAACCCTAGGTAGTCCACAATTGTTGATGACGCATAGAATATCATTCCATCTGCGCTCACCACCAAGGCAAAACCATTCAGTGACTAAAAAAGGAAAATAAAATACTTAAAAAGGTAATCAGAAGATAAAGAATAAAATGAGTATGAATGTAATCATTTTAAGAATATTCTACATATGAAAAAACTCACTCTGCAAAAAGTTGAACACCAAATTTTTGCAGAAAGGCCTTTTCTTTCCTACCATGAAAAATGAATATCAACCTGGAACATGCTTTCTTTCCTTTTCTAAAAAGGTTAAGATAGTTAATTACAGAGTAACAACCATATTACATTACTAGTTTATTGTTTGCTTAATTGTCTGCATAATTGTATTTTCTCATTAATTCATAGAATTAAAAGTTTAATAGCAAGGGTCAGCTACTTTGTTTTTCCTTTTAATTTAAAACTTCACATTCCATAATAATTGCTTTGAATATGTATGCATTAATACATATAATATAATAATAACCAAGGAGAAAATTAAATACATATGCTGTTGTAGCTATGACTTTAAAACTGGATCTGTATTTTTTATATGGCTATTTTCTTAAGCTGCTATAAAAATACGGACATAGCATAATTGCATAAATGCGATGAATATAAAAAGTAGACAATAAATACTTCACTGGTATAAAACAATATTTAATTGAGAAAAGAGCTGAATTAGTTCTTATACACTTGGTGATGCAAGGAAAGCAACCAGAGAAATCCAAAAATAAAAGTAAGGATTAAATTAAATACAGGATGTAAACATTAAGATCATGCTGCATGCAGACTGACTAATTTTGCTTCTCTTCCCTTGATAAAAGTTCGGTAACATATCTTTGCTCCAGCAGGCTTGCATTCCAACGTAGTTTAGATTCTTTCATGTGATGGTTTTGAGGTCTTTGAGATTACAGTTCAAATAGTTGTTGCTGAAATACTGCTATATTATTATTATCCCTGCTTCATCTTACTCTCAATTTACTGATGTGCCTATTAATCCTGAGTTAATCCCAAAGCACAGCGAGGACAGATTTTCAATTGCTCAGTAACCAGATACACTGACATATTTTTGTGAGCTTGGTTCTCTTTTTGGTTCCTAAATAAGGACCAGATTTCCAAGACTGCTTGAAGGCTGTTCCCACTGTGACAATGGTGGGCAGAATTTCAAGAGTTCAGTGCACAATAGACTGACCTCCTCAGAAGGTTTGGCCCCCATCATAAATGTGGAGCACCTTTGGAAACATGGCCCCGTGGAACCACACTTGGCCAGAGGCTCTGTGCCTTGAAAAACCTGTGAAACAATGACTTGAGAAAAGTAGTGGAGAGCCTTCAATGGCTGTAGCAGCAAGTGATTCAATCAGGTCAACGCTAACCATAAGTCAATGCTAACTAAGAACAGTCAATGGCAAATCTTGTTTTGCTCCAGGTCAGCTCCATAGCTACGGATCCTTTGCAGAGTAAGTGTGATCTCTGCCTAGTTGGGCTTGAATACTAGTTATCCTTGTCAACTCTTCAAGCACAAAGAATTGCTCTGGTGCTATTTCCTGCCCTAAATAATGCCCAAATTTGTCCCAGCACCTCACCGACCAGAAGACGGTACGTCAAGATTTCTGCATGTTCGCATCTGCGCCTTTCACTGCACTGAGAGGAACCTCCATAGATGGTACTGTCATATACATTTCCAATGTCAAATGGAGACAAGAAAGCATTTTTGGCATCTTGTCTCTTTGGACTTGTCTTCACAGCAGTGAAACCATCAGTGATGTAATGTTAGGAATTTTATTACATTTTGAACATCTGGCAGGCCTTTTAATTTGGATAGACTAAAATTTTCCATAAAGATAACTGTAGGACACTTAAAGGAGCTCCTTTTTGTCTCTGGCTCTTATCATGCAAATTCTGAAAGACCTTGAGTCCTGCCCATGAAACTGGACCAGGTAGAAGTTAAGAATATTAAAAAAAAACCAAAAAGAAATGTCCTTAATTAAAAAAAATTTCTTAAGCTACACAAACTAATACACCAAGCCCTATCTGGAAAAGCTTAACAATGACCACAAGATCTGAATATTATTAAAGAATCTTACACATTATCATGCTGAACATCCTTAAAATGTCCTCCATGGTCCTGCAGGCAAGCTGGAGTTTTTCAGCCCCTGTAGGAACATCTGCATTTGCCAAGGATTGCTTGTATGAATCAAGAGATAAATTCCTCTATTCAATAAATTAATCTTCTTCAACATATTGGTACGTACTCTTTAGGCCTAGACACATACAAAAGAGATAGTCTCTACCTTTAAAACATAAGACTTCATCCCCCACAGTGGAAAGCAGGAAGGTTTTTCTCTACACATGTTTTTTTTCACAGAGCTAGAGTCAGGCTGGACTAGGTGCAGCAGTTTCTAAAAATTGGAAAGGGAAATGCGACCGTGTGTATTTCCAAGGGCTCACAACAGTGCACTGGCAACTACATCTGTGAGGCTGGAGGACGTATTAAGAAAGAGGTGGGAGGAAGGAAGAAGAAAGAAGTGGAAGAAAAGTTCAAGGAGCCATGTGTTTAAGTTAAGCCAGAAACAAGTATGGATTTGAGGCATGTATGTAAATGAAGAGATTTACAAATTTCTCCTGCTTTGTTTCTGGTTTGTTCTCAAAATGCTGGTGTCCTCTCCAGAGGTTATATATCTTCAATAAGCACCCCCTGGTTTTCATGACCCCAACTGCAGACAACAGATGCTTTGCTCTGCAAGCAAGGAAAGCAAAATCCACTTTGGTGAAAAAACAACTTTTATGGAGCCACATGACTCAACTGAGGATTAACACAAATTCCATGTCTCTAAACCTCATTTTATCCAGGGAACCTGCTGCTTCAGCCACATTAAAAAAGGACAAGCTGGACATCATGTAAAACTTTTTACCAATGAGTCTCATCCACGCCTGCAAATCCTTCTGCTTTCTCAATATTACCCTAAACTATAGATCAGTGGGAAAACAGACATCTGCATCACAGAAGACTCTGAACAGAGTCAGAGCTGGGCTGGGATTTATATTTTTCTTATCTACTTTCCACAGGTGGCGATACGGAGGAGGGTGTTTGCTAGCACATTACCCACCCCCTGAGTGGGGTAATGGTGATTGAAAATTAGTAAAATTTTAAATAGTAAAAACCTTTTCCAACCTCTCAGATAAATCTCTCAGGTACCAAATACATACTGAAATCCTTTACAGTAACACTGTATAGAGATTTTTCCATTTTTCTGGCCAGAAGCCTAGTGATTAGTTAGACCAAGTGGGAGAGGGAAGCAGCTTTAGTCCATGGGAATGAGCAAAAACGATTCCCAGCTTTTTTGTTCTAAGTTACCACGTGTCACATTAAACAGCACAACAAAGTATATGGCTCCACTTGCAATTTTTAAGCATTCTCAGTTATTGAAATAAAATTCTCAGCAATAGCTTTCTCTCATTCCCAGTGAACAGGAGGCTGCACTGGTGTGCTGTGTCAGAACCACAGCAGCCATGTGCCTGAGTAATGGATAACCTGGGGAGATGAAATAGGAAAGGGGACGTGAACGAGTCTCATACCGGTGCAGTTCGCACTCCCTAATGTAAGCACATGTTTGCCCCAAACACTGAGGGGACAGCACAGAGAGGTAAAGGCAGCTCTCCTCATTTCATTTTAATCCTCTCAGCAGAAATAATGGAAATCCTAAATGGGGCTCTTGCATTTAGCAGATGAAATAACCAAACTCCACAACTCAATGTTGGTGGTATTTGCTTTGTGTACAACAAGTGTGTTTCAATCAGTAAAGATTGAAATCCTTGCATCCTAAAATTTTTTTGCAGTATTGCTTATTCTTACACATGCACAGAGGGTCACATGCACACAGAAACAAGCACACAAAAGTATTAATATGGACCTTAAAACTTTTACAACAAAAAACAACTGACTTCAAATCTGAAAAAAAATACATGGTTTTAAACTGCCATTTGGTAAACCATATGGATTCAATGACAGATGGAATTTCAAATCCAGGATAATAGCTGAAACATGTGAGACAGACTTAAGTATGTATTGTGAACATTTGTTTGTTTGTATTTGGCTTTTTAAAAACACTTACATGAGTTTTCTACATTGTACTTAAAAATGAAATCATGTGGGACAATTTTCCCAAATCAAAAAAAAAAAAAAAGAGAGCTTGGCACCAGAGAGGGGCCTGTGTTCTTTTGAAAAAACATGTACATCCAATTATGTACTCACGAAAAGCTGCACCTGCTACTGAAACAAAAAAACAATTAATCTGTCAGTTCAAAGAAAGAAAGATATTATTCTGGTGCCCGCAGTAGCTGTGAGATGAAAGTTATCAGTTCCTTCCATTAAGAAGTTTTTGAAACTTTATTAGTCAAGAGATTCTCTTTGGGAATGAAGGCAAATATTTTGAGGAAGATAGGACTTCCTTTGGCAAGATCCTTTATATATCCTGATTTTTCTTCCTGGTCTCATAGCAGAAAATCAGCCAGAAAATACTTCAAAGATATTTTGGTCAAGGTCATGGCATAGTAAAAATAAGGAGGAGGGAAAAAAAAAAAAGAGAGAGAACAAGTTCCAATGCACATTTCTCTTATTACTCTTCCTTGAAATAAAGGAAAATTCACTAGCATTAGGTCTCCAGAGACCATGTTACTATGGCTACTAAAGTACAACAGTCAAGGCCTGCAGCCATGCCTTGCTTTGAACAGATTTTCAAGTCACGCAACTTGGGTACTACATTTCCAGGGTCAGTTGGCTCATAGTTTATCTGGAACAGCTTCATTTAATAGTGGATCACTGGGTTTTTGCATCCTATGTGGGATGGGGTGGTTTTCTGGTGATCTAAATAAGTAGCTATTTAAAAACTCTGGAAATTATATACTCGTTCATGTCTTATGAATATTAGGAGGAAAATGCAGACAGTTAATCGTGTCTTCTGTCTTAAACTGCATTGTTTAGTGAATTAGTATTTCTTTCCACTGGTGTTTTTAGGACTCATAATTGCCCTTCTCAAAAATCCCTCTGAATCCCTGAGGTTCTCTTTATAAATTAAAAAAAACAATTAACTCTTACAGAACCCTGAAATAAAACACAGCATAAAAGACTATTCAGAAATGCCATATCTGGTGACATCAGAATATGGCCTTTGCTCAACAAGTACCATATCTCTTAGCCCTCTGGACTCTTATTTATTTCTCTGGTATCTACAAAGCAACTTCAAAAGGAATATTTCTGTGAGTAAGCACTACTTCGTGCAAAGGAGAGTGGCAGAATTGTTTTAGCATTCAGTTTTGATCAAGGGTTTGCGTGTACAGATTAAATTTCAGGCAAAAGAAACAAAACAGAAGACAAATTTCCATCCTTTGAGCCAGGGAAGGAAGTACTAGCTGAAATCTACAGACATGGATTTCTATGGGAAGCCTGTCAGAGAGAAAGTGCTCAATTTGATAAACTGTTTTTCATAGGCAGCAGAAACGTCTATTTTCAAATACAAAAAAATATGTATATATGACAATTATGCCCCTGTCACTCCTTCTGTCACCCCAGATAAAACAACATTCATGTTCCTGCTTGTGTCCTTGACCCAGGATATCACTTCAGGCTTATTTCAGTAAGGAAATTCAGCACCTAGTGCTGCACTACCAAGATCAACATTTTCAAAGATCATTCACAACGCCAGATAGATTTGAGCCTGGCCCCCTCATTTGCTGTCAGAGAGAACAGCTGGGCCATCTGAAAGGCACAAATGATTGTGAATCATTCAGCTGGTGAAATTTCTCATTATTCCATTTTTCAATATTCCATCAGTTCCATGAAGAAATTAGGGAAACCTCAGAGATACTTGTTTAAATACGTGTCTTCAGCCTAACAAGGGAGCTGGAACACTGTGGCTCGTCAAGAGGCAGCAGTCAAAACTGGCCTCCTGGAAATCAGTTAGGAAAATGTAAGTCATTGGGCTCCGGTAATTGTGAGCTATAAACTTTCAAGAAAACATAGTAGTTCCCTGGAGGGTGAGATTGCAATGTGTGCACATATGTAAACACATTTTAAACCATGGTGATGTTTTTTATATGCTTGATATGTAATAAGTATTGGACACAACCAAGAACAGCTTTGCCTTTGAAGTTGTTTTGAATGCATGATGCAAAATTGTAAATGCAGTTTTTCTTCCATTATACATTCCTTCCAAGCTAAGCTTTTGTAACAAAGCTTGCTTAGTCTGTGTCAAGCCCTTGGGATAGGGCCTCTCTTTGTTACCCTATACGTGAACTGCTGGCCCCCGATGAGTCTGGTGCTTCAAAATCAAATACTCTGCCCAAGATGGGACTGAGAAACAAGGCCTGAAGCCTCAGTTGACTCTGTTTGTGTAGAAAGTTGATGTGGTGCATAATAGAAAGAGATGCATCCCAGTTAAATCCCTTTTTTTCCACAAGTACTAAGCTCTGGAAAAGAGAATACAAACCATGGTCCCACAGAGGAGCAGTACTGATGACTAATAGCTTCAAGACAGGTTAGGGAAGGTTTTGTTGATGCAAAAGTGAATTCATGGGTGATGCTGAACACCTCAGTATAAATTTGTTATATGGCATGCTTGTTTAGAAAAAAATTTTATCACCAAAAATGTCTTCTATTGATGGCATTGTTTGGTGAATTTTTTCAGGCCTAATTGTAAACATTTCATGACTCTTTTCTTTGCATTACCATTTAGGATTTCATATGGGAAGCAAGAATATGAGTGTTACCTGAGGTTAATGGACAGTATACAAGTACTGGAGACTACTCAAAATAATACCAAGAAGAATATTCAAATCATTAATTCTAAAATTGTTAGGGGAAAGCACATTTTTGTTTATTAATACATAGATATAGATATGATGTTTGCTAGATAGTTAGTGAGTACATGGATGAGTAACATGTCATTCCCCTTAGCAATTATCATGAAAGGATACTAAATTACAACGTAATCATTATATCTTTTCCTTTAGCCTCCTCATTAATCATGATGTTGAATTTAAAGTTGTGCTCTACTAGTAATGGAACCCTCCTGTCAATGCTCTTTCACAAATACTATGCCCTGGACTACACTTGGAAATAGAAACTATCTTTATATTGATTTATGCAGTTTCTCATTTCACTTCCTCAAAAGCAGATGTTGTATTCACAGATGGAAGCAAAGCTGGGGCAATATCGTATCTTCAGTGCAAGTTCAGCTCTTCGTCCTTTCTGAATTCTGCAGCTGCTCTGAGCTTTTCAGTCTTCTCTTCAACAATTTCAATGCAGAAAATGCAAGCCTGATTAATTCCATTCGAGAAGACTCAAAATGAAGCATTAATTGCTCACTACTCTGCACTTGTAATAACAAATTTAGGTAGGTAGACTTTGCAATAACAAATGTAGTAAGATTAGGCATTATCTTTCACAGAAATAAGTTACTGAAAAGAGTCTCAAATAATATTTATCCAACAAGTTGGACAATTAGACATATGTAAGTACCAAATGTCTGGATTTTTTTTTCAGTGTTATTTACATGTAAGTGCATCAAGTTCTGAAGAGAGGAAGCCGTCATAATATTCCATCCACAGCTGACTTTTATTTGTACTTGCAAACTGTTAATGAGGATGAATGGCAGACATCTCTTTCTGTAAGGAATCAAAATCTAGAAGAGACAATGTTGCAGCCTATGTACTGCAACCAGAGTGTTATGTCCTAATTTCAGAGCACTCTTTTTCTGTGTATTTAGCACTATATACCACATTTTCTAACATGAAACTATTTCAGGGGGTGGGGAGAAGAGCAAAACAATCTGTATTTCACATTCTGTTCAATAATATATGCTAAACCAGCCTTTATAAACACCGTTTCAGTTCAGCAGAATTTTCAGGGAGTGTGGCATTACTGAAGTTGACTCTGGGAACAGTTTTACTCTGCGAGTTATCATCTTATGCATGTTTTGTATCCTGTAAGTATCCTGTATCAAACACACCCTAACCCATTTTGACAGCAGGGGTGAATCCTGCTATAAAGGCATTATGCTGACCCAGAGAGGCAGGCAACACTTCCTCTAATCTAGATGTCAAGTGAGTGACAGTGGATTATCTGGAGAGGGGTGAGGATAGAAAGTTAGAGACAACTGCTCTAACCAGCAGCAATGACTGCAGATCTTAAGCTGCATTATAGACTAAATGAATCCTTCCCCAAGTCTCTTCTGCAAGCCTCTGCTTTGGTTCAAGCATTTAAATTTTATTAATTAAGGCAGACAAAAAGTGAGAGTGGAATGTACTCAATATTTCTCGTAAAATATGTAGGTTTTTCTTTTGAAACGTCCTAAACAAAATCATTGCAAATTTGCAAAAATTCTCCAGACTGGACACAGTCTAGCCTGGACCTGCTTTCTTGCTCATCACTTCATCTTATTGAGAAGATAGCAAGGCTGCAGCTCATGAGCTTTTCTGAATTGAGAATGAGGAATATACTGAAAGCAAGTGTCATCTGTGAATACAGTTTAGGCAGCTCATTTATAATTTCACTTCAACCAGTTGAAGACAAATTAAAACAATGTAGGATTGCAATTATTTAAAGTGTATTTCTATTTCTTCTATGTTTTAGGGGGTTTTTTTTGCAATACATGACTTTGCCATCTTCAAAAACACTTCCTCAAAAGTAAATTAAGAAATTAGTAGGAAAGGAGCAGTGTGTTATGAATGCCTTTGTTACCTGAATGCAAGAAGTCAGTTCTAGTAGCAGACTAAGTCCTGGTGCATCTATTCGATGCAGGGTTCAGATACAGATACCAAACCCATTGACTGGTGGAAATAGTTGTCAAGGATTAGCTCTGAAGCCAGTGAGAGGAAAAAAACCTAACAGAGCTGAAATGGGAGAATATGTTTTGTTGGAGGAAGTTATGTGGCCACTGGACTCTCTCCAAGAGGCACCGAAATAGCCTGAGCAGAAACAGAGGAAGCGGCTGTGAAAAGTGAGCTCGGGTGGAGTTGGCTGTGATGAACAGTCTGGAGACAGCAACAGCGCCTGAAATTCGGATCGGCATCTGTCTGGTCTGTGCCCAAAGCTTATTGATTCTTCACCTTAACACTGCGGATGGACAGCTGCTCTTTTCACTGGTACAACTAAAAGTTCTCAGCTAGCCCTCCTCATATGACAGCAGGTTTGCCTCTCTCCTGACAAACAGAAGACACTTTTCCTGATGCCAGCACCAACCAGGGGATGATAACTGTCTCTCCTCACCACACACCTGTGCCAGCTGCCTGCTCCCCCTACTCTGTCACGCTAAACATAAGTTGCTTGTCCTGATTTTCCAATCCACTTCCAGCTTGCTCCCCTCTCAATTATAATCTGTAATTTTGTGTTGGAGAATCTAAATACTAACTCTCAGCAGCCCAATATGTCACCCATAGACGAGATTTGAAAACAAGCACTTACTGGCATTTTCCCTTTTGCGAAAAGGCTCCACACAAGCCTCTACAGAAGAACCTATTTTTCCTTTTCGAATCCCTCCATAAAACTCTTGCAAAAGTCCTGGCAAAAGTCAAGCTTCTCAGACACTATGTGTGCTGGCAATTGTGGTTACCATTTTGTTCACTATTTCCACACAGTTTTGCCCATCAAAACCCACCTTCTATCACTTTTCTTGTAGTTTGGCTGAAAATCTGAAGGGAGGGGATAACATGATTTTGGTTTTCTCTGTCGCCCTGTCAAGTTGGATGGTGCCACCTCCTGTATTTCAGAAATCTCAGCACTGTGGCAGCATCATGATTGTTGCAGTCATAACAGTAGCACTAAGGACTGGAGGAGAGAGCAAATGGAATTTAGCGGTCATGGCTTTTCTATCCAGATTTGTCAGAGAAGAAGAAAAAAAAAAGAAAAGAATAAGCGAGAACATTAGTTATTTGTTTAAAGGGCAACAGAAAGGATGTTTTTTGCACAGAGCTGTGGCCATGCCAAATTTCAAGTCTGGATTTCAGAAATATGCCTATTTGAAAAGCAAGATAAAAAGGGACCAGGGCCTCTAAAGTGTTCCTTTGTGTTTTGCCTACGCCTGGCAAGAAAAAATTGAATGCATGCATGTGATAAAACAGCACTCCTAACCCCATTTATGGATTTTTTTCATGGATAAATTCTCCATAAGTCATCCCAAGTCACTAATATCAGCTTAAATCATATCATCTAATTTACTGGGAGAAGGTTCACATTTGAAAACAAAGGAAAGCAAAAGCATTGTTTGGGTAAGTTTAAAAAGTTGCATTAACTGAAACAAAAAACCACTAGACTATGAGCTTTTTATGAGAATTTCCTATTTTGATGTAGATTAAGAAAATGAAGCACTGTATCATCATCTCTCAGGATTTACTTTAGAAGGACTGTGCTAGGAAAGTGTCAGCAGCATTGGAAGCTGAAAAGGAATTCCAGACCAGAATAAACCAAAAACAACTCTTTCTACCAGTTTTTGATTTGTGAAGCTTGTGCCTTTGTCGTAGATCCATATAATCACCATGCACTTTGTTGGACTTGCAATTTGCCTTTTCAAGTTTAAATTTAAAAATAACAGGAAGAGGAAAATCTCTTGCTTTCAGACTGAAATTCAAACTGGAGTACCTTTTTCAAGAGCACAGTTTTATCAAGAACTGATTACATAAATCAGTTTGGAAGGAGGAAGTGGAATTACACTAACAAGTTTAAAAAAATGACAGGAAACCAAGAGGGAAAAGGGTTTCCTATGTTATTTCCTCATGCAGAGTGAAGAACAGCACCAATAGGATGTTTTCTAATGTATCATTTTCCAACTCCCTCAGAATGAAACTTGAACTCTAGTTCAAGCTGTTAGTAGAGGCCACTGGGAGATACCTTTCAGTGCCAAAATATGCACATTCACCTCTCTCTTCAAAGTAACTCCCAGAAAGCTTCTTATTTGCACCCATTTCTAAGGTAGCAACATATTGTTAAATAATACATTTCAAACATGCATATTTATTTTTAAATAAAGGACCATATGACTGTGATTTTAAGATATTTAAGATGCCAGGCACCTGACAGTCTTTATCTAAAAATTTAAATAAGTAGTAAGCCTCTCCAGATCTCTCTGTAGAACCTTCCTGCCCTCAAGCAGGCCAACAATCCCATCCAATTTTGTGTCTTGTCAGACTAAGGGTGCCCTCAATCCCATTATCCAGGTCATTGATAAAGGAATTAAATGGAATGTAGAGTGTCACTGAATAAGATGTGTCAGGACAGTCTTACGACTGGCATCTTCAACAGGAGCCATAAAGAAAACCATGAGACAAAACCAGAGAAATGTGATTCTTGTGCCCTGAAGCCTTAAAAGTAGAAGAATCGTGGAAATCTGACCCTGAACTGTACAAAAGCGTGGCTTGGAGCATCCTGAAAAGAAACATGGATCTTCTCTGAAAGAGTCTGAACTGCCAGTGAGCACAGAAATGACAAAAAAGGCCAGGTCTGGCCTTTATTGATATTCATCAGTGAGTAGGGAGGGGATAAAACCAGGCAGTCTTCCTCCACTAGCATCTGTTTGGGAGCTGCCTGCATTGTCTGTATTTTTTTCTATTTTTTGTGACATTTTGGTTATAAAACACTATTTTCACACTTGAAAAGAATTATGTCCGACGCATCTGGAGACAGAGATGCCATAGATCCCATGCTTCAGCCTACAAGAGCATTAACAGAAGACCAGCAGACAAAATGAAGAAGAAAAGAGAGCCCATCGAGGCACCTCTTTAGCAGCAAGGGTTGAGATAGAAATTTGAACATCAGTTATTCTTCCATAGCAAGCAGAAAAACTGCAGGAGCAACTGTGAAGTGGTCAATAAAGCCCAAGTGACAATTTTAGCAGGGTACTGCTTGGTGTATGAGTGCTGATTACTGAAGGAGCAGTGTCGGAGGTGATGATGGGGTGATGCCTGATTGTGTGTCATTAAGAAAGCTAGTCCATATAGGGCCTCCCTCTTAACAACAAGCATTTAATCCTTCCAATGATCAGTGAATAATGTAACACATGACAGTTCCACAGCCATTTGGGATGGGCAATTACCAGCACCATAGTGTAGACTCTGAGTCTGGACTTAAGATTACAAGTGGAGCATAGCTGGGGGGGAAGAGCAGGAGGTGGCTAACAGCCATGAGATGAATCCTGCAATCAAGGCTATTGCCTAGATACCCACCTGTGATTCATTATTTTCCCAAGTCACCATTTTATTGTGTTTCTCCACCCCATCACCCCATAAACTCTATCTGGGTTTATTGACTGCCAATACAGCTTATTTTCCCCTTTTTCTGGTTATGGGTTTGGCCCAGTGTTCCTTAAGTATTCACTAACAGGCTTCAGAAACCGAATGTGGCCCTTTTTCTGCCAGAAGGCATGGGGCACAAGGGTTGCAAAACCACCTGTCTTGGAAAATATTTTGAAAGCACAAAGTTAAAAATCATTACTGCAGTCAAACTGTTGGAATCTGAAGTCTCCAAGGACAGTAAAGATTGCGAGAATGGGGCGTACTCAAAAAAAATCCCTTAAGAAATAAAGACTTTAGTTCTTAGAGCTTTGTCTGTCTTCCCTTCAAAGGGAAACAAAGATGGCAAGAAAAGTCTCTCTTATCCAGAAGAAATGATCTTAAAGCACTAGAAGAAATTATTTATTTAGATACCTGCTGTGGTCCACTAAAAAGTCTTTGATAAACTGGTATCATTGTTTATTCTGTTATTGCTGATGAAAGCTATTTGATTGTAGCTGTAAAAAATCTCCATAAAATCTTAAATAAAAACCACATGTTGTGGCAGAAGCCTTTTGAAATAAAAAACATTTTAAACATATTTTGAAGACAGCCTAATTCCATTGTTTTCTTTCAAGCTGAAAGGGGAAATACTGCATTGTTCCAAGACTCAAGAGTCCCAGATACACAGTTACCAGTAATTAGGTTCTTGTTATCCCTTATTTCTATCTATACATAAAGCAGAGTGACTATACCCACTAGGAAAAAAATACAAGCAATTATTCTTGATTTTCCATTAACATTGCACTCAGGAACAGTATTATTCACACATATTTTGGTGATTCAGATTATTCTGCTTTGTATTATATAAAGCATCTAGGAGAGGTTGCACAGTGCAAGGTGTTGTCATGACATGAAAAGGGGCTTTCAACAGCTGAAAAATACCTTTTGAGAGCAAATAAAGTGGTCAGATTCACAAGTCAGTATACAAAGAACAGCAACCATGGTTTGCTTCTTCTTGGAAGGAATCCAAAATGTGGTATTTAGTTAAAATCCCACAGTTCTTAATAACCAACATGGTGAATTTGGGGGGACATAAAAACCCACTTTTCTTCATGTGCCATAACCACTGAATGAGGATCCGAGCCAAACTCACTCCTCCGAGAACATTCCCGACAAGCCCCAAGGAAAATTCACCCTCTTATTCTAGGTCAGACGTGCCCATAAATGAAGCCTGGCAAGTACATTCATATTAACATGCACTTAATCATCCAGTTAATGATCCACTTTAAGTATGATCCAGGATAAAGTATCTCCCCTGTATTCAGAGGGAATGTGACTCCTGCATACCCTGCAGGAAACAGAGCATATTTAGTAACACCAGTCTCTTTTAACCTGCCCCAAATTGTGTGCCAGTGTTCTCTCCAGGTACTCACAGCAGTAGGACTACTGTTTGAAGATGCTGAATGACGATAACTTGTGGGCATGTAATGTACACACAACAAAACATAGACTAAATATAGGAGACCCTTGTTAAAAAATTATATACTCACCATATTTATCTTTTATTGTACACCCTTTATTCCCTATTCATTGAGAATGGAAATGACTGCAAAATAACACCTGACAGCCAAACATCTTGTTTTGGCAGTAGAACTAACTAATCAGATGCCTCTGTGTTACTTGTTTTGAAATCTAAAATTAAAATCTTCTAAAATATTAAGAGGAAGGAAAGCAGGGTGTAAGTTTCCATTCCACAGACTTGAGTAACTTATGGTATTGGATCTCATGGTAAAATGTGCTTTAATTTAATAGTATTCAGCTATTATTTGCTGGAGTCTACTATTTAATTTACATTTACATGCATCTCAGGGTTGTCATTAAAACACAATTTTTATACCATGAGTATTATCCTATCCAAAACAACTGTACATATGTAATCTTAATCACGTAGGAATTTCCAAGGACCTAAGTGTATAAGAGGCATTATTACATCATGTGTTTGAAATGCAGATGTATCTGGGATGGACCGCTGTGCTCTAGCTGGTTCAGTAGTTCACAGCAGTATTAATTCTTCCTTCAGATTAATGGATCCAATTCTCAGTAACAGCATGGGCCCTTTATGCTGCTCTGCCAATATAAAGTCAGCCTAAGGGGGATAAAAGTACATAGAAGGGGTAACTTTTGCTGACATGGTGCATGGTGTGTGTGCAGAGCACAGAGCTGAGGAAGTAGGATGAACTAAAATATCCTAGAATATTCTCAGCTCAGATCAGAAACAAGGAAATCTGATGTTGACATCCTCAAAATATGGGCCAACTAAAATAAACCTAAAAGTGAAAAAGAACTGTGAACTGGCCTGCTGGAGTTCACTGGTAATTTCAAGGATGCAAGCAAGGGTGCAAGGTGCAATTGTCCCAATGGACACCGTGACTGTCACGACTGCCAGTCTTGCTCTTGCAAGAAGTGATCACGAGTGTGGTTCTTGAAAGATTCACACCAAGCCTGACTGTTTGTTCAAAGCTGACACAAATCATCAGCCCAAATATATCATCAACTGAATAAATTACAGCCAGAAAAAAACCAGCATTTTTTCACTCACTTCTAGTAGAAGTCCACCTTCTTGTACAGCAGTCTTGTTAGATATATTGTCTTCTTTTGTTGTTTGGCCAACTTGCTTCTTAAAGTGCTTTTCTTGAATGGCTGTTGGAAAGAGTTATCATCAATTTAGAAAGCATAACGATTAGGGTCACGACTAAAACTCTTGTTTAGGCATTTAACATGCATTGAATTTAATTGGTAGTTACTGTCTTTGTGGTCTGGATCTCAGTTACTGACAACTTTCTTTTCCTTTTTTTTCTTCTTGTGCTGGAGATAGATACATATTTTGCAGTCCAGATGTTTTTTATGTGAAATATCTATCACATTTTTTATTGAACATATTTTTTCCATTAGTCTACTCTACATAAAGCAGCAACCAAAACCCACAGGAAAGAAACAAAAGAAAGTTAGCAAGTTGTTTTGTTTATAAAAATATGTATTATGACAATACGGAGAAATGTCTATATAGCTCAGAAGAAAAGGGAGTGAAATAAGTTTCTTCTTTTCAGCGCTGATGTCCTTGACATCAGATTATTTTTGGTCTCACTTTACCCTGTTCATTTTACAAGTTTCAGCCTGACTGTATGATTCAAGGGAATGTTCTTAAAATGTTTTAGTTTTACACAGAGTTTTAAAGTTTGTTTTTAGCAGGTCATTTTCTCCATTAAATTCATGAATAGCTCTCATTATAGATTAAAATTCCATATACTTTTCTAACAATAGCAGAAAAAAGCTTATTCCTGAATCAGCTTTCATGGAAAACTCAGCTGGTGAGTGCTCTTCCTTCACATTGCTTGATCTCAAATATCTTTGAATCCTCAAATTCTTCCTATCAATATATCCTACAGAAATATCACTGAAATACAATACCATCTGTGGGGATAATGAAAGAATTTCTGAGAAGGCTGGCACCACTTCATAATTGGGCTGAGCATCATCTAGGCAGTATGACAGGAACCTGTCTTTATCACTTGGTCAGTAAAAATTAAGTCAGCTTCACTCCTACTGCCCCATTCCAGAGAAGGGTCATACAAATATCCTGGTAGCACATAGAGATTCAGTTTTCTGGTTTTTCTCCTTTTCACAGAGAGAATGAGAGAGGAGAGCATCCCAGTGATATTGTCTGGGACATTTGATACACATTTTCCCTTCGAGCCAAAGGGGAGCAGGAACTGCCACAGCCAAAGATGGTTAATAAAACAAAAAACACCCCTCTGAAAGAAAAAGCCAAACCCACACCAAAAAAACCAACAAAACCAAAAATCCCCAACAAAAACCCAACCAAGAAAAAAAACCTCCCCCCAAATAAGGGTTGAGATGGGCAGGAATAGTTTGTACCAAACCAGAACAAGAAGAGGAGGCAGGCAGTGAGTCTCTAAAGCTCCTGAGTCTGCGCAAGAGCTTCTTATCTATTTAACAGCCTAGTAAGGGATGTTTGCAAGACATATCAGCATTTTGCAACAAATGATGGAAACTCAGAACCACGCAAACTGAGTATTTGTGGTGGTTTTTAGCTTACATTGTAAATATTTGCTGAAAGTGATAATGTCGGTCATTACCCCAAAGCAATTATCTCAAATGTATAATTAGATGTAATAAATCCCTCCCCTGGGCATGGGAAAATACATCAGGAAAATCCCAAGCTGCTTAAACAGATCCCTACCCATATTTTCCAGCCAAAACAATTTTGGGATTTCAGACTTTTAAGCTAGGCTGCTGTGAGTAGAATATACAGATTCTTAAATCTGGATTTTCATTTTGGTGTACCTTTAAAGCAATTGGAACCAGTTGTTTTTTTTCCCCCTGATCAGCTAGGCCTTCTGCTAGGCCTGTCTATAAGAACAAACATAGAATCATAGGCTCATTTAGTTTGAAAAGGTCCTTTGAGATCATCAAATCCAACCACTAACTCAGCACTGCCAAGTCCACCACTAAACCATGTCCCTAAGTGCCACATCACATGTCGTTTAAATACCTTGTGACAAAAATTTTTAAAAGCCCAGCCCCTATTCCAATGGCCTCTTCCAGAGTTTCCCTCCTCAGAAAAGATGTTTTTGTAATTACTGACATGGTGGTTTGCGGTCTTTGTGCAGGTTAAAGGACAGACAGGGAGGGGTGAGAGGAAACGAAGGTTTATTTCTTTGATGCGCTCTTTTGGTGTTGCGAAAATTCCATCCGTTCGAAATTCATCGTTAGTGGAAACTATTATTTTACTCAGCTGAGCGGGCCAGAGCTCCCTGCCTGCTTGTTAGCCTTCAGGCTCATACAAACACAGCAGCAGAAGCACAAGAGATGTTTGTTCTGCAACTCGTCTGGCTACTATAAATTCCTTCTCCAAATGGAAAGTATTTTAATGTTATTTTGCCAGTTAGAGTTACCCATATGTTAGGCCACACACATCCGTTTCAGAGCATGTGCTACTCACTGGCTCGACTGCAAGGAGACCCACTGCACCATCAGAGAAAGATGAATAACACCATTGCTCCAAGAAGCAAATGCTCCTCAGAGATTGGAACGTTTGCTCCTTGCACCTGAGGCAGCAGAGCGGTCCCTCACTGCTCACTCTCCTTCTGCCTCCCCGCACTGGAAATACTTGATTAATCCACCCACAGCTGGGCTGGTACTGCAGTGACACCTCAGAAGAGAGGTGCTGGTGATAGCCTGTCACCTGGAGAAAGCAGAACAAGACAGGCAGAAAACCACACAGATCCCTGAAAGAAATTATGAGGAGGAGGAAAAGCAAGACATGACAGGCAGATGAGGGAAACTTGCAAGATGTTATCTGACTAGGCAGAAAAACAGAGAAAAGAAAACAGAACAGTCTAACAATACGCCTGTCACCACCAAGAATCATGAGAGAGAACAGGACAGCAATCATTGGTTATGATGGGTGGCTTGACAGAAAAGGCCCTGATGCCAAGACAGCTGTGATCAAGCTTACACATCTCATAAAATGGCGTTCCTCTGGAGCAACAGCGAAGCCTATGATGGGGAAAAAAACCGAGAGCTTGAGGAAGGCAGGAGTACTGTCTCTGGTAGGCAGGGAGGAGCAAATAGCGGAAAGCCGAAAAATAAAAACCAGCAAAGGATGACTCAGTGACCTGAGGGGGAAACAGGCTGCTGGAGTTCCCATATATCAAGAATGGGGCAAGAGAAAAGCTGATATTGCGGGCATTCTAATGAATGCTGCTGGCTGTAAAAAAAAATGGAGAGTTGTATCTTTATGGAGCTTTGACTACTTTCTATGGGAGAGGCAACCCTTTTGATGGTCAGCATAGAGCACTCACCTACCGGGCTCAAAACTGGCAAACAGAAGAGAGGGGAAGTGGTAACACCAGAGATGTTTTTCTGAGCACAGTGTATCGAGCCTGCACTTCCAGAACATGAAATAAAACAGAAGATGGAGCTGTTCTGCCAAAGAAGATGAATGAGCATATTGATACCATAGAATGATAAATACCAGAGATACATGTACCAGGGCTGACAGTTTTGCGAGGTCGTGCGATCTAGTGAGCACGGTGCAATCCCATGCAACATTAAAAGCCAACACGTCTGGAAACGCTGGGTCCTACAAAGGACAACACTGTGGAAATATACAGGGCAAGGGGAAAGGGGGCTAGGAAGAGCAAGAGGGGGAGAAAAAGTGAAATAAAATGGCCTATGCAATTTCCTGGAGGAAAGGTCAAAGATCTGAGGACATCGTTTCAGTCTCTAATCTGAAAGCAGTGAAAGGAGTGGAAACAAAAAAAAATAATGTAGAGTTAGAATTGACAGTTAATTAATGGAGAAAAATGTCCACAGAGGAGACTATAACAGATAGTGCTGTTGAGCCTTTCACATCTGCACTGTCTCTGCTCAGAACAATGTAAAAACCTGAGATCTCTTTTGAGCCTCCAGTTCTGATACAAGCATTTCTATCTGCATTTGCAAACTCCTTGGCTTGAAAAACCAAATCTGGAATATCGTAAAGAAGAGAAAAGCTGCCTAACACAGTCTACAGAAGCATTATAAAACCAGCCGTTCCCTTTCCCCCAGAAATAACAGAACATTTATTCATTGCAGGATACTCTTTACTTCAAAGGGATGGAGATTTCAGGACTCTCATAAAACCATAGTTTTTAAACCCATGGGATTACATTCTCTGGAGTGTTTCTGTACCTCATCCTGCACAAGCACAACATTCATTCTTCAGAAAATAATCAGCAAAATTACCTCCTGAGTGAGGGTGTGTAACAAACTAATGAGGGGGCAAACTGTACCCCAGCTGCCCCAAGTGCCTGCATCCAGCAACAGCACAGGCAAGAAATGAGCAGTGAAGGGATGCTGCTTCTGAACTGAACACCTTGCCTGGGTTCTTTTCAGATGTAAGAAGGGACCATACCGTCCTCATCAGATTCAAGTTGGTGAATCAGTTTCAAGCCCATCTACAAGGACTACCAGTGCTCTCCAATGATGCCCAGGGTATCATTTCTTGAAACGGGCAGATGAAAATACCCGAATCGAGATTGCAGGTTCAGAGACAGTTTTAAGCACGCAAATGTTATGTTTGGTAACTGTTACTCGAAAGGAAGTGAGAACAGGGTCTCTCTTCCTGGATCTTCTAGCTGCAGGAAGAATCAGCTCTGCGTGTTACTCTGAATAATAAGAAAACAAAACAAATTGACTCGGAAACACTCGGTATGAGCAATTCTGCTTCACAAACCTAGAGTCATGAATTGAAATGGTCTGTTTCCTCTGGCTCTGTTACAGAGAACACCAAGTGACAATTAGGATGGGGGTCATTAGATGCACACTGAAATTAAAAAATACACAGCATAAGGAGCAGTTATTATACATTGCCAAACAACATGAAAGGGACATTTGCACTCTGAAAGGCCACAACACACAGGTTGTACAAATGCTTTGGTAAAGAAATCAGCACCAAAATGCATAAAAGCTGAATAAAAGCTGGATGGTGCTTGGTCCTGTTGCGGAGGCTACCAGAACACCAGATGAAATTATGCTAGCAGTAATGCAGTTTTTCTTCCCAACTTAGCGGTTTTCTCAGTCTGCTTCTTCTTAAGAGATGCTTTGAAATCCGACTTCCCTTTGAAGTTTCTCGAGTACAGCATGACATTTATTTAAGGTACAAACCGAACTGTTTGCTTTCCAGATCCCATCCGCTCTTTCTTCCCGAACCACCGTTCCCCTTTCCCAGCGAGCCTCATCCATTTTCCCCCGCGCGAGAGCGGCATCAAAGAGATGCCACCACCGCGCTGCCCTCCTCTCCCCACAGACGTGCGCGGG
>NW_008246059.1:732906-747092 GCF_000691975.1 Corvus brachyrhynchos
TGCCGTTCAAACCCTTGCGTGCGAGCAGACGAGCCACATTACCCTATGAAGTATTTCATAATAACAACAGCTGTTAAATATTGATGACTCCTGGCAAGCGCTGAATGCTTTTTGAGAAGGTTAAGCCTTCGTGTAATGGAACCTAATTCCTCATTATATACTGTATCAGATATCTGGAAGTTGCCTAAAAAAAGCAAAGGAGCTTAGAGTAAAGGATCAGAAAAATAACTCTCGTGCAGCAGGGAGAAGGCAGAGAGCCCGTTGTGCGAAGGGTGAAGAGTGTTTCCCCGCAGTCAAATCCTTTTGCAAACAGTAAAATACTCTGCTGGAGCGATCATCAATACGGTCGGTTTCATTATCTCCCACTGGAGGGTTTTGTGTTTTCAGAAATTATTGCAGATCAGATAAACTCTCTAAAACAGTGATCCAGCTGCCAGTGCTGTCTGTGTGTGTGTAAGAGTACACATGGAAATTATTTCTACAGAAAGACAGAGAAAAGAGCAAAAAAGCTCTCATTCCTATAGTTTTTCTACAAACATCAGCTCTGAGAGATTCTGCTCATTAGAAAATTTAGTGGTGATCTGACAATATGTTAAGGACGAGATCTCAGAGAGGGTTTCCAGCAGGCAAAAAGGGGAGAAGGACAAGCCTCTTGCCTTGGGGAGGTCCTGGTGTGCTTTGCTCCAGTTCCCAGAAAAAATCCACCATCTTCTTCACACTGACCTCTAAAACCCATCAGTCTTATCTTTTCCCTCTTGACCTAACTGTCGAGCAAGGTTTTGTCAGTAAGAGAATCAGCTTGGGGTAGGAATTCATGATCCTTGGAATGGACCTGGTATGATGCCAGGGCAGGCAGTACTGAGTAGGCCAGCAAAAAGGCAGCATCAGAATCCAGGCGCAGGTGAAAGAAGAAACACAAACTGAGGACTTCTTACAGAGGTGACCGAGTCAGGGTATTTTTTTTCTTGCATGTGAAAAAGAGGTCTGTGTGCCTTTGGGAAACAGAGTTTACATGAGGCAAGCTGAGAAGCTGAAAACAATTGCCTGCAAATGTTGTTGTGCTGCAGTGCAAGGAGTTCTGTGAAGCTTTAGGAAAGTGGTTCACTCATGGGGAACCCAGGTCTGTCAATTGAGTCAGGATAGGGAACCACAAAAACTTAGTAAGTTGTAGGTTGCAAGGAACTTTGGAAGGTCATCTGGTCTACCTCACCCTGATCAGAACAGAGCTAGCTTCACTTAGGCAGGCTCCTCAGAGGTTTTGGGTATTCCCAGGACATTTCACATTCCCTCCAGGAAAACTTTCATTATTTAATCACAAATGGGATTAATTTTGTAAGATGAGGAGTTGCTTAACATTTTAGGTGAATGAGCATTAGGGTAAATTCTGGATGGTCACTTTCTGTTTCCAGAATTCTTGGTTTGTAAATGTGTAGAATAACTTAAGAAATGCTGAGAATGGGGTGAAGTGGCTTTTATAAAATGTGTATGCATATGGAGAATATGCAAAAAAAGCTATTAGCTTTTCTTCTGTTTTTTTGCTGGTTTATTCTCTCTATCTCATGAGAAATCGCACTTGGATGTCAAGTTTCAATGTAGTCTAGGACTGTAACATCTCCCTTATCCTATAATTTCTGAGGGATCACAAATCCAAAGAAAAGCTCTGCCTTCATGTGAAACAAATTGTGTGCTAACTATACAAACAACAGACTCGAAAGAACTTGTCTGGAAAACACACTTCTTTTCTGTAGCTTATTGTTACAACCTTTCTCTCTTCATATGACTCAACAGACCATCTCCCCAACAGACAACCCCACATTGTGCATTGGCAAAGGAGATATTTTAGAGATCTGTTTGCATCACTGTGAGTAAATATTTGAGTTATCACTTGGTCTGGTAGACTACATTGGCTATAAGACTGCTGAAGACATGCAGTCCTCTGAAATTATCCCAAGATATAAGACTTATTCCAAGTAACAGTCTTCCTGTTTGTCTTCACAATTCCATTTTATTTTCTACTACATTAAATATGATGATTTGATCACGGAAACTTATCGATTTATACGTTCAGTCCTGAGGCCTTAATTTTATATGTGTACTATTCCATTCTTTAATTAAGCTGTAATACGTTAGCTTGCCTGAATGTTTGCTTGCACATCCTTTTAAATAAACACATAAATGTAAATAAAAATGGCTATTCTGTCAAACTACAAAATGGATTGCAAACCTGAATATATAATGGATTGCAAACCTGAGGTTGCCTGAGCAACCTCGAGTAAGAAATCTGCAAACCACTTATTTCACTTTAAAATCAATACCCACATCCCTCACAAAAAATTAAGATGATTCCAACAGATTCCTTGCACCTTAAGCTGGCAAATTACATGTCTATGAATCAGAATCAAGACACTCAGCATAAGTTTAGAGCAGAAACAAAAAAAGTTTAAGAGAAGTGTATCGTATTTAGAAAGCCTGCTTAACATTGTTTAGTTTCAGAGTTAAGGACCTCAGAATGTACGATGAATGTAGTTTTATATTTTCATTCATGACTTCACCAAACTAATCCACAATTAGCCTTAAGTGTATTGCAGTGTGTTCTGACCTGCTACATCCTGATTGCTTGAATGGGACCTCAGCAAATCCCGTGGATCATGATATATATACATTTTCAGAGGAACAGCAGATCAGGGCACTTTGATTCTAGGATCTATGGAGAACATGATCTATCAAAAACACTTGAGGAGTTTCCCCATTCTTCAAAACATCCTTCATAATGGCTTCTTGTCTGAATAGCTGTCCATCTTTTCCCTTGTTGAGATATATTTTTGAAAAGTGGTTCTCTATATCCTCTGAATTCCCATAGTTTTCTCTCTCTGTGGCCCAAGGATATTATCCTATTTTGATATGGCTCATACTTCTTCATCGTCATCAGGCCATTTTTTCAGGATTGATTCTCCTGATGAAAATAATACATCAGTGGACCCTGATGTCCACAGCAGGAGCAGTTGCCCTTTGAGGAGAGACTAAAATGGCTGTGACTTTTTACTGAGAAGGATGAGGGGAGATACAACAGAGGTTTTCAAAATTATAAAGGCAATGGATAAACTGAACGCAGAACTGCTGTTTGCCCAACCCCACAATATGAGGACTGTGAAGTGCCCTGTAACACTAGCACAAGAATGCTTTAAAGTAGATAAAAGATGGCAATTTTGAAGACAAGAATACCAGACTAGATGGACCACTGGTATGACACAGTAGTGCATTTCTTATGTTGTTATATTCCCACTGCAATGCCACGGCCTTGTCCACAAAATTTGTTGCAGACAGAAAATAAACAACAGATGCACAACAGCAGCATCTGTGACGTGAAACAAAGTATATCACAGAAGTGACAATAAGAAAAATCAGAACCTTATGAGAAAGCCTGTATGTGACTAAATTTAAGCATAGGATGAAAGAGCAGCTTGTGACTAATCATTGCATCCAAAACCAACAAAAAAGATTATTTAATGATAAACAGCCTATTGAAATAAACTTGAGTCTGAAATATTTTTCGGAAACATAAGTAATGAGACCAAAATCCATTTTTACTGAAAAGACAGCTAAAAGGAAAGCTATGTGTGTTCATAAGTAAGCAATTGAAGTCTACTGGAATCTTTCCCGCTTTTGGAAAGGTGATTGTAAGAATTGCATGTTACAGTAGAAATGCAGTGAAGTCTTGATAACAGATTTACGTTGAGACTATCAGATAATTTTTTGTCTCTATTGTCTACAGAAGATGTGCCTCATTTTAGCGTCTCCAATTTAGGTCTATAGTTTAGAACATTTAGTAATTAATCCCTGAAGAATGAACTCAAATCAAAGACTGAGCATGAAAATAAACGCAACTAGGAAAATGCACGAGAAAACATCTCTTCCCCTTCTTGATTAAAACAACCTGACAATGACTAACTTACGTGAGATTTACATGATCTTTGCTACCCTTTTTGGATTTGATAAACTCTTTTCCAGGACTATGATCCTGGAAACAAACAGACTACCTCCTGGACCTCCACTCCTCCATTTCTTGTCCCTTTAGAACTTTCTTTGCACCATTCTGCATGGAAAGACACAGGCTAAATTCACACCTGCTAGTTCCAAGAGGAATTTAAGTTAGTGTCTCTTAGAAGAGAGTTGAAAAAGCATGTGTCAGTAGGCCAGTATATCATCCAAGAAACTGTTCAAAAATAGCCAATGCACATGATCTGGAGAGGATAAAGGAAACCTTTAAGATGAAATAAACACTGCATCTAAAATATTCACACTGAGACCTTAGTGCACAGGATGTGCATGTGTTACCCAGAAAACCAAATCTGGATCCAACAGTTTTAGAGTCAGGAATACCATAAGAACAGTTCTTTAATATACAGCCTTACTGTATCCAATATTAAAAGCAAAGACACGTTTGCTTTCCAGTGCACTTAAAATAAGCAAATATGCTTGACAGAGGAAATAGGAGAATCTCCACCTTTAACTCAGCTGGATATCACAGCACACTGCTGCACAACCACAGACAAACACACACACCCCACAGAACTTGGCGCTCTCTTTCTAAGGCAGAGCTGCTCTGCTTGGTCTTTTCTGCTCAGTCTGTGGAGGCTGTCACGATGACATGGGCTGCATGAAGCCTTGAGAAGTTAAATGCACCTCATGTGCTGTGGGGAAAGTATGCCTGAGAGGAGGTCCTTAAGCTTTGGATTTTCTACTTCAGGAAGTAAAAACGCGTGCTGAGACAAGATAAGTGCAAATGAAACATCAGGGATATTATCTAAAAGTTTGAAAGAATTATTTCACAATCAATTTGCAGGTAATTTTAAAACATTGAGCTGTATTCCAGAACCTTTTAGAATTATGAAGAAAAACAGTAGCATGACAATCTTACCTAAAAGCTCAAAATTAAGAACTATCTGACAACAGAAGTCAGAAACTGAACTGCCAGAAGCCTAAACTGATAATGTTACAATCACTGGATCTCTTAAATATGTTTTTATCCACATTAATATTTTAATGTATGCATTTAAAGACTAGTCCTGTGAAGCTATCCAAACAGATGGACCTTGTTTCCAACTGGAGTCCCTGGTAAGACAGAGGGCCTGCAGAGAAGATGCTATGGTTTGTCCAAAAATAAATTCCTTTGCAGAACAGGAAGCTTCTGCAGACCTAGAAAATGTATGCACACAATGTATTCAATTACTACAATCACTTTTATTTTTCACTTCCTCACAAAGGTTTTGCTTTGCTTTTTTTGACAGCCATGTTCCATGCTCAGAAGAAGAGCCCAAGCAGATGCCAAATACCCTAAGCAGACCAGTAGTGGGCTTACATGTTCTCTCCCATTCAGCACTAGACAAATTAAGTTTTTTAAAAATGTCATGGTCCCTAGGTCAACAACCAGAATTAGGACCTTCAAATTTTCTAAAAGTAATAAAAATTATGTCTTTATAAAAGGCAGGAAAGGTAATATTTGAATGCTCTAAGACTGTAAATCGTCTCCCTTCTTTAATTTGCTTTTCAATTTTTAAAACCAGAGATCACTTAGATATAATGATAAAATTACAAGGCAGGCATAGAGTTCTTATCAGACTTGTCCCATTTGAAGATAAGGAAAACCAATGTTCTGTATTTCAGAAACAAAGTCCTAGCTAATAAAACATAACCTTTTCTCCAGTTTCAACTCTTCTGCAGATGTGTCATTGACTTGAACAGGCAAGTCTGACTCTTGCAAAGGTGCCTGCTACCTTGACTCATAGAAGTTACCAAAGAAATAACGAGTATTCCTTATGGGATAAGGACAAGAATCTTGTATCTCATTCATGAAATTAATAGGATTATGGCTTCAACTTTCTAGGCAATAGTAGCCAATTGCAGCTTTCACTGAGTGATCAATGCGAGGTGAATAGTGTATATAAAGAGAATTATGATAGATAAATTACTTCTAGTGCTTCTTTCCTGTCACAGGTCTCTGGATGAAAAACAGTGATTTCTTACCTACTGATTCATCAGATCTGTTTTACTCATCATGTGACATGAACAGTAGTTTATATTGCACTTTCACCAGTTACAATATGATCTCCATTGGATATACACTGTGGTTTACTGCCAGAGTCACTCCAATAACCACTGAAACAAGGCTTACTAAAGCTGAACTAAGGAAAATAGGCGTCAGTTTAAGGCAGAAAAGTGAAAACTACAAGCCGCAAAAAGCAAATATGATCTTGCACATTTTTTAAAAACGTGAAATTTAACTGGAGACAGCATATACTCTAGAGCCCACTTTGTTTTAAGCCCAAGAATTTTTCAGAGGAATCATCACACTGCATCGAAAAGAGGAACACTTTTTCTCCTGCCGGGGCAGATTTGCAGGGAGGAGGCTCATTTCTGCATTGCTGGTCTGGCAGGCAGCAGAGCTCTATTCCTCTGATCAAGAGATCACTTTCATAACCACTTTTCTGAGGTCACAAATGAGTCTGCTGCAGTCACGCAACCCCTCGCCTACCAGAGCTTACTACAACAATACAGGTTCATGGAAGCTTTTTAAAGAGGCAGCTCATCCTTTCAACCCACACAGATATAAGGCACATGCATGTTATCGTATGAGATTCCCCCAAATATGCCATGGCATTATTTTATTTCAGTTTGATCAGGGAGGAAGCATATAGCTTCAAGTTCTGTCTGGGTGGAATGATGTTGCCTGAGTAGAATGCAATAAAAGCTGAAGCTAAATATCTCTACAATTCTTTTAAACTATACTGGCACCTTTTGCAAATATTTCATTAGCCTGTTCCTTTTTATTATCTTAAAGGTCCATGTTCACCAAACAGGTGCTACTGTGAATTATGCTAATTAAGATATTTAAAAGTCATGGTAAGCAGTAAACAAACATTAGATTCAGTAAACAACAAATACAATTGCCCTGAATTAAACATTGACCCTCTGCACTGTTAGAAACAACAATACGGAAATAGTAAAGCAGGAAACAGGCTTATGGATTGATTCTGAAGGAATACTCTGAACGTACAACAAGTTCTAGTTAGAGCTTGTTCCTAGGTCAGAAAAGTCTACTTTATTTTAGCCAAGTGTCCCACAAATGACCAACATAGTAATCTGCTGTATGGACATGCCTTGCAGGTATAGCTGGAATGACTTTGGGTGATGAGGCAGTTGGGAATCTAAAGAAAAAAGTTTAAAATATTTTTCCTCTTAAGGTAAGTGAACTCTACCCAATGAAGGGGGGGCTTGGCCTATTTTCACAAGCAGTTAATGCTATGAAAGCAACCGTTGTTGTTTCATCATTAATTATTTGCACTAATTACCTGAAAGAAAGTTTTCAAAAGCTGTTAAATTACTTTGAAGCCTATAATTTAAAAAATTATGGTGGCTATATTGCTCATTGATATTTTGTGAGGATTAGCGTACAGACACATTTCATTTAAAGGCAGCACAAACAGGCTTGCCCAAACCAGCTTTATAATCCAGCTTAAATAAGTAACAATAGGAATGAGGGCACAGCACTAAGCCTGTTGAGGACTCACAGTGTGGGATGCAGTTTGCACACTGTCCTGCGAGTTCACTGCTATTATTAGACACACTGAACAGGTAAAAGCTTGTTGAGGTGTGCCCACACATGCTACAGACAGTTTCAGGCATTCTGGAGATGCACCCACAGGCCGTTAAGTACCCTTGGCTTTATCCAAAATGAGGGCTTTTTACACTTTCAGCTTGACCTTGATGTGTATCTTCACCCAGCAGTGGGAGAGGTCCTCTCCCATCTGCACTGCAGTTTGCCATTGACACAAAAGATGATGTCTCGGTCCAGCTTTGATATGAAACTAATGACATCCCATAATTGGCCTTATCTCTGCTCCAGGTCTCACCCATATTTATGGAGAGAAATTAGGTTGGAAGCTGGACAGAGTATTGTGCCTTTACTGCTGGTGGACCTCACTGTCAGAGCTTGGCACACTCACATTGTAGAGGCAGGCTTAACCTCAGGTGCCGAGCATCACTGCAGCTTCTCAGCTTGGTCAAAATGTTTGTGGAGGTGATGAGACAGAGACACCAGTATGTAAAGGGAAGGCGCTGACAGCCTCCAGAGTGACCTAGAGAGTAACAGTACAAGTGCAGACAAAGCCACAGGCATTTTTGAAGATAAGTCCCAATTTCAAAGATTTCTGAGACTTCTGAAGATGTTACCTTTAGTCCTATGTTACTGACTTGTGCCTATTCACTTGCCACTACAACAACTTCCCATGGAAATGAAAAATATACAGGATCAACTTTTGCCTAAACAGACTTTGTCCCTGTTTACGGACTTTGGCTAAAGCGCAAGAAGTTTATCTAGAAAAAAACAGCACTTGATACTAATGCAAGTATTTAATTAACATGGCATTTTTTCCTTTCTACGTATGGAAAGAGATGCGTGAGAATGCTGTTGGGCTACCTTACCTATACAAACAAATTACACTGCTCTTCTGGAGGCAGTTGGCAACGAAATCATTGCTAACAGCAGGAGTGAGTTCATGTACGGGCATTTGGGGGTAAACAGCTGCTAGAATACTGCTGCTTAGCTCTGTTCTGCATGCCAGTCTGGCCACAGATCTGGTACCTAAGAAGTCTTGCCTTTCTGAGAATCTTTTTTCTAACCCCTATTATATGAGAGTAAAATATTTCTAATCTTTTTTCAAGAATATGACCTCTCATACGCAAAGACAGTGTGGTCAATTGGTCCATTTTCTAAGGAGATGCAAGGAGGCAGCTAATAATGTGTCTAAGTCCCACTGGATCTGCAATTCCAGAGAAAGAATTGGTCAGTAATTTAGTATAGTGAAATAAGGATAAACAATGACTTCTCATATGCCAATTTCCAAGTAATTACTGCAAGCTTTCCCCACTCCCTCCATGGCTCTTAATATCTTTCACCTGGTATTTGGAAGATCTGTACATTGCCTATGTATATAAAAGAACATGCATCCAGTAATTTGGATTAGCTGCCAATCTGCCTATATGTTATTTTTTTTTAGTCCTTTATGGAGTTTATTTAATCTGAAAATTATCCAAAGAAATGTAATAGAGTTCACTGATACCCCAACTAATAATCCAAAATCAAACTATTTCAGATTAGTGTACCATAAATCACTTTTTAATGAATAAATTGACTTTAAATAGCTACTAAGAGGTATTTTTTCATTGGAAATAAGTTTAAGTACTGTGACAAATTACAGCCATTAGACTCAAACCTAAGGATTTCTGAATAATTTGGTTATAAAAATTACAGCAAGCATACTCACAAAATCACTTCTATCCTCACCCTCTTCCTTCTGCCCCAATATACTGTACATACTTGTAAATGGCCAGATTTTGTCTGGAAGAGGAGGAAAAGAGTGTTTTGCTACTGCAATGTCTAGCTTGCAGTAAGGTCTAACTTGGTCAGAACCACTGAAGGATGCCTGGAAATACGCTCATACTACGCAGACTGAAAAGGACAGCAAATAGTGTGGCTGTAGAAATTAGTTTAAAACAAATTTTTCAGTTGTTTAGTCACTAGCTGTGACTGAGCCTTCCACATTTGGTGGTTCATATCACCTGTCCCAGCACAGCATAGCCTTTGCCTGATGTGGAGAATAAGAAAAGGAGCTGGAGTACCTAACGATTGCTCTCGAGCCACGGCAACACAGCCGGGAGTTGATGGAGCCAAGGCAGGATGGGGCAGGCTGGGAACGGGGCAGCTGGAACATTCTTCTGCCTGATGTATTTTCCACTGGCCAGATGTTCCCCAGTCAACATGAGCTGTGAGAGGCTGCATGTGCCAGTCCCGGAGGGTGTTCTGACCCCTGGGAAGCACTAAAGAGGCCCAGGCCTGCCCAGCATTGAGGAGGCACAAAGGTATTTTGAAGCTCTCATCCTCTCTTCTCCCACTCGGTCGCAGTGCCAAGTTCAGCTGTGGTGCGGGAGCTCAGCTGTGGTGCAAGATTCGTTTTGTACATTAACCCAATGAGCTACAGTCCCATCTGAGACCAACATGTAGTTAGTTGTGAGAGCAAAACTTGAATTTCCTGACCCATTCAAAGTTTGAATTTCCCATTCACTCCACACTCCCATACTAACAGATGGTATAAAGGGTGTAGCTTCAAAACTTCCTGCATCAGAGCATATGCAAAGAGAACAAGAGGAGATGTATTGCACAGCCCTGGAAACCTGCTCTTTATTTGCAGAATGGTGAAATTCTAAATAAATCAATTAACGTGCCCAAGCAGCCCCCATCTTCCAAGCAGATAGTGCTGGCTGAAACTCTTCCGCCCAAGCTATCCCTGCCATGGGGAGCTGGAAAAGCACTGGTTAGCAGAGCTGACTCATCTGCTGACTAGCCCACAACCTCAGCCACAAAGGACCAAAAATGCTGGTGGTGGCATGAAGGGTGTGGGTGGGAGCAAGGAATAAGCAATCATCTGGCAGCCTAATGCAGAAGGGAGGGTTGACAACAAGCCATTATTTATTCCCCCCTCCCGCCCCAAGGCTCATCCCTCTGCTTCAGTGATTCTCATCATCTTGGCGCTGTGGTAGGGCTCTTTGTAGGGGAGGGAATGAAAGGTACATCCCCTCCCTGTGGCCCATGCAATGAAAGCATCAGCAGGCTATCTGAGCTCACCACACCCAGATCACTTAGGGCAAAAGGCCCTCATGGAGGAGAATGGAAGAGGTTTGCCTGGTCCTGCTTTCACCCAACAGGATACGAGAACAATGTCTTGTTGGGAAAAAAAAAAAGAAAAAAGTGGAGATTATTGTGATCCTTGCTTTCCCACCAAAGTCAGTCTTTTACTGGAGAGGAGAGATGGAGATTGATTTCTGGAATGGCAGACAGCAGATGTAACAAAAAGTTTTTAGGAGTGGAGCAAGGAATATAGAGAAAAGGGAGAATGTTGTAGCAAAGATGGGAAAAGACAAGGGGAAAAAACCTATATGGAGAAAACAAGAAAATCTACAGAAGAGGAAGATGCAGAAAAGAAAATTTTACAAAGAAGCAAGGTGGATTATCACTTAAAAGGCTGCTAGAGAAAAAGAGGTGGAAGGGAAGGAAAGTCACCAAGTTAAACAGCAAAAAATAAAAAGAAAAAAGAAAACTGGCCTATTTAATTAAAACTTAACACGAAAGTACAGTGATAAAATCCCCCAAATTGTTCATATGTATCCCCATTATCTCCATATAGACCTAAGTTAATTTTTGAGTGTTCATTCCCTCCAGCAGCCTTCTACCATTGCTAATCTGGCTATAATATGGCTAGTTGGTACCCAATTTAACTAGCACAGAATATTCTCCAGCCAAATTACTGGCGTGGTGACAGCGTGACCTCCCAGGCTTCCACATTTTCAATGGCATTTTTGCTGTGACTCTGAAAAATACATTTGACTTCAGGCAATGTGTTTTTTGAAGCACCGGGGCAGATTTTGAAAGCCTGGCTTGTATTACTCCACTAATGCCAAGGTTAAGCAAAACATAATAAGGAATTAAGGACATGACCAGTTGTCTTTATGTTTCCTCCCCAACCAAAGTTGTTGTTTTCTGAGAAGAGGCTTTTTGCCCAAATTTTGCCTACAGTAGGTCTTTCCTGGCAGATTGCCTCAGTGGAAAGGAGATTAAGTTTCTCAACGTCCTCTTTTCTTGGAAACTTTCTGTTACATTTCCCAGTCTCCAATACAGGCAGTTCAGGGCACAGGAATACACAGCTTAAACATCTTCCCCAACATGTTTTTCACATGCTGTTGTATTGGCATCTGGCAAGAGAGTGATGAAGAGTCACAACACTGTAGCTTGCAGCTTTTCTCTTGCTGGAGAAACCATACTAGTTGAACATTATCTTCAAAGATTGAGAAGACAGAATATCTGCTGAAGCTACAATAGCTAAAGTAAGAAAGCTGACCCCTGTCTGGAGAGAGTGACTTCACTTGACTTGACAAGACAAAGACAAGATAAATAAGCTCCTCTTTTCCAAATGACCCCTTGGAACTCAGTGCCCCTGAACTAAGTGTGTTGCTGCAAGGGGCACATCTTCTGTCCAGAAACTGACCTCTACTCCCACCTCGTGCTGACAGAGGTGACAATCTCAGCCACCCTACTGGTTTTAAAGATAATATCAGCTACTACCATGATACTTTTAAAGTATGATGGTGAAGTAACCTTCAAATTGACATTGTCTCTGCTTTCCTAACCATAAGTTGGCAGCAACAAATGTAGGGTGCATCCCTGTCCCGAAATGATATGGCACTTACTGCCAGACTTATTAAGTATTTCTAAAATGCTTGTTAGCATCAATAAAAATGAAGAACGTATGTTGCAATATGCAATAGCTTCAAACTCTCTGACGTTACTGAGTGTGTTTGGCTCAGAAGAGAGCTCTTCCCTTAGGGGGACATATAGAACTACATTGCTAGGGTTTAATACAGTTCTGGTGGTCTTGAAGAAGTGCTGAAAACAATCAAAACCTTTTGAACACATCATAATTTGAGAGCACTCTGCACCTGGCATGACTGCATCTTTAAGAATTATTAAAGTAATTGCAAACATTGTTAATTTCCTCTTACAACTATTACTTGCTGTGAGATGTACAGCCTTTTCCTATATGCAGCGGTGTAGGTGCAGCATGGAAAAAGTATGGAAAGAAGAAATTCAACTTCATTTTTCTCCATGTACTGTCGTGGTCCTTATAATAACATATTAGAATATTCTCCACATAAACCCTTGCATTCGTCAGCTCAAGATACACTATTAAGGCTGAATTATTTATCGTCTCAAGAAATGTTTTCATAAAGCATTATTTATTGTGCTGTTTTCCCGTACAAGGTTTATAGGGGTCATTTGATGGCACAACATCAGTTTAATAAATTATTTGGAACAAAATATGGAGGGTTTGTGACAGGTTTTCACTAACACTGATATATGACAGAGTAGCAACACACAGAAGATAGCATTTTCTGCACAGATATTGAAATAGTCAGGGGAATATAGAAGATTACTCTAAGGTGACCTATGTTTTGCAGGTATACAATTAGTAAAGTGGTTATGAAGTTGTCAGTGGACTAGAAAAAATAAAACCAACTTTAAGTATGTTGTGTTTTGATTTAGATCTGACCTTTGATTGTTTTCAGTCCTCTTCTCTTAACTTATTTCAGCTGTTTCCAAAATGTAAGTAGTCAATTCGTGTTGCAGGTTCAGAGGTAAATGGGAATAGTGGACATTTACTTATTATAACAAATACTTACTTTCTATATACATTCAACTTGGTATATTCCATGCAGATATAAAGAGGGAATGCATTGAGGGTATTTCAATAGAATTTTAGGCACACAGTAAGTTCATATAAAATGTATTTGGCAAGACTGTTGTATAGCATCAAACTTTCATGAAGATAATTATGAGCTTCTTTTAAAGAAGTTTTGAAGTCTTTTTGTAACTTCTCTTACTGAGCATCTAAGTTAGTTTGCTGCTATGCATTCTGCTTCCACTTCTACTCAAAGTCAAGATTTTAGAAAATTTGTCAGTTATATTATCTACAGTATTGCACAGAAAATTATAATAAAATTAAAACTGGAGTAGTAAAGGGAAACCTGCTGAGCCTCATCTAAAAAACTTTCATTTCATTTCACGGTGTTTCATGTTGAAAGCACTGCCTAATATGTTACTGTTACATTAAATAGAGAAGAGATGCATCTGTGTTAGTCACATGGGATTTTCTTTCTAATAAAACGAAAAAGACACTAAACCAAATACAATTAAATGAAGACAAGCCCTTCAGAGTAATCCATTGAGCCAAACTGTAGGACTGTCACATAGCAAAGTGAGGCAAGCTTTGCAGAAACCAGCCTCCTACTCATATTTTATAACTTCCAAGCACCTAAATATTTAGTCACAGCTTAGAAAGACAGGTTTCTTGCACAGATTCAGCCACATAAACCACAGGACAAATCACAGACCTTTGGGCCTGACTAAATCATCAGTGTATTCATTTAGTTTCATACTTCTAATGAACTTCCCAGGCTCCTGTAGCTCTACTTATAACTAAGAAGATTTTTGTGCAGGTGGAGTTGGTGGGTTGCCTGGGCAAGATTTCAGGAAGGTCATTTTGTCCATAAAGGATACTGTGAGGAAAATGAATGAT
>NW_008246059.1:747143-783731 GCF_000691975.1 Corvus brachyrhynchos
TAAGGGTGCTATAGCCAAGGATTATTGCAATTACATGTAAGGACATGGGAAAAAGCCAGGTATAGAGATGCCCATAGAAGTGGCAGAGCAAGCTGCTCATTCAGAGAAATGGGCAAGAAAGAAATTATTGGCTGATTTTGGTGGGGCACAAATTCCATTTGAAAGTCATAATAGGGAAAAGTGCTGGTAAGCCACCTGAACATGAGCAAGTGTGTGCCCACGTGGCCAAGAAAGCCAACAGCATCCTGGTTTGTGTCAGAAACAGTGTGATCAGCAGGACTAGGGAAGTGATTGTCCCTCTGTGCTCTACACTGGTGAGGCCACACCTTGAATCCTGCGTTCAGTTTTGGGCCCCTCAGTACAACAAAGAGGAGCTGGAGCATATCCAGAAAATACCAACAGGGCTGTTGAAGGGTCTAGAGCACACATCTTATGAAGACCAACTGAAGGAGCTGGGGGTGTTTAGCCTGGAGAAGAGGAGGCTCAGGGGTAACCTTACCGCTCTCTACAACTGCCCGAAAGGAGGGTGTAGCCAGGTGTGGGTCAGCCTCTTCTCCCAGGCAGCCAGTGACAGGATGAGAGAACAAAGTCTTAAGCTGTGCCTGGGGTGGCTCAGGTTGGACATTAAGAAGAACTTCTTCACTGAAAGGGTAGTTAAGTATTGGAATGGGCTGCCGAGGGAGGTGATGGAGTCACTGTCCCTGGAAGTGTTCAAGAAACAACTGGACGTGGCACTTAGTGCCATGGTCTAGTTGACAAGGTGGTCATTAGTCAAAGGCTGGACTTGATGATCTTGGAGGTCTTTTCCAAACTAAATGATTCTGTGATTTTGTGATCTGTATTGTTTCAGCATTCCCTGCAGAGCTTTACTATGTGCAGTAACCCTAAAGTCAGCAGCAGCAAAGTGAGAAGGGAAGCTAAGAGGACAATCTCCCACACTATTCTCTATCCTAGAACTATTTGTCTTCTTTGTCTTCAAAGTCCTGTGCAATTACAATATGCCAAACTAAATTCCTTGTTCTGTTGGATAAGAGGTATTGTCTTTCCTTTAAAACATATCTATGTTTAAAATAAGAAACAAAGTAAATCATTTTCTTGACAGTAAAGATACATGCTTCCTCTCAGAGATGGTAATCACTCATGAAGCTGAGAACAAGTGTAAACCAAGCCAAAGTTCATGCCTGGGGGAATGCTTTCCTACCTCCCATCCACTGCATCAGTGATAAGGACAAAACTATTGCTAGTATCTTCTACAGTCACAGAAGTTGCTAGCAAGTTTGAAGTAAAAATGCCATTTTCCCTGTGATGAAAACCAGTCTTGTTTCCATATCCAAGGAAAACATGAGTTAGAGTGGAATTAAACTCCAAGTTTTTTCTCAGTTTCCAAGATCAAAACACAGTTTAATTCAAGAGAATAGACCAGTGAATGTCCATTACTTATAGCGCAGGATAATGGAATTTGATCCATGGCGGACTGTGAGAGTATTTCAACAGCTGGTGCCAGGCTGGGCCAAGAAGGGCCCTAGCTGCGGAGCAGGGATTAAGCAAACACAGTGCACAAGAAAGATGAACATCACTGAATACAAAAGACAGTGTGTATACTGGTCTCCTGGATTAGATGGACCCAGATTTTTCCTTGCCACTTGCATTTACCACATTCATTTACACATCCTTGCCACGTCAATTTACATCGATGCTACATAAGATGCACAGTGTGAGCTAACCAAATGCACTGAGAACAAAAGCCTACCAAATCAAAATGGTTAAGAATGACTGAGCAAGATGGAGAAAGATGAAGACCCATACTTAAAGGCTCAAAGTATTTTGGGGACTTCCCCTAGCATTGGACCAACGTAGAAGCTGTGGTTTGTGGGAACATCTATAAAACCAGGCTTTGTGTGCATGGTTGACCATGTGTCTGGTCCTGAGTGTACTTCTACTGTCAGTAGAAACAGTGGAACTCTCCCAGTGCCAAATGCCCTCAGGAGAAATCTAACAAAGATTCCCCTCATGTCACTTGTCATTTCCAGCTCCCTGGTTTTCTAATCAGTCTTGATAATATCAGGAGAAACATTGAAGCCTACAGGGATGTTCATTTGGATGGCATCCAGCAATAGAAAAGTTGTATGAGATACAGATCCAGAATTACAAGAGGAAATTCTGCAAGAAGAATCCTAATGAGGGTGTGCTTCCAAAAGACAGCATAAAATCTATGTAGTCCAGCCCTTGTCGTGCAGGTGACTGAGTCAGTCTAACAGCTCTGAGTTTGTAGTAGCTCTGGTAATACAAACAACCCACAGCACATGACAAAAGTACCCAAGGAGCACCAGAAAATATATGAAACTTTTTTATAACTAAGATCCTTCATTCGCCATTACTCAAAAAAATAAGTATTGAATTTAGAGCCAGTCTCAGAACATGACACTGAACACAGTGTGGCACTAACACATTCCTTGATCTTCAAAAGTTATGGGAATTCAAGTAATTTAAAAGTTGTCTTGTTCTTCCTGAATATAGGTTTATTCTGAAGTAAATCCTGCTTGTAAATCAACACTCCTCCTACAAAACCCGTCTTGTTTGCAGGAAACTAAAGAGAAAGCTAGCCAGGACAAGGAGGTACACCCTCTTACAACAAGAGACCAAGAGGAGACACAGTTCTCCTCCAGGAGTCGACCCAGTTCTCCTCCAAGAGTCAGCAAAGGCCTTCCAAGGGCAGAAAGATCTCCAGGTTATGAAAGAGGACATGGAGTACAAAACAGCCTTAGTTATTTGTTACATGGAAGGAATGGTGTTTCCAGGAAAGAAGGGGAAGAGAAAATAGTGACCCATTAGTATAAGCAATATGTCCCAATAAAATGGTCTCACTGGCAATTAACTATATTAAAAAATCTAGTCAAAATAATCCAAAATAATGTTTGAAAATGGGTAATGTGGAGGAGATTTAATTTGCAGCTGCTTCTCCAGAAAGGAGTCCTGCCAGATCTCAGAGAGTAATGAATGCAGCTACCCTGCTTAAGTTCTTGAAACTTTTACTAAAATTTCACTGGTGTAGAATTTTAGCACTTGATTAGACAATGATTTGCAGACAGTAGGTCTTCTTTCAGTGATTTACGTATATAGCACTTATGCGGTAGAAGAGTTTTTCCTTTTTTCAGTTGCTGTATCACTAAAAAGATGGTAAAATTAGAGAGCAGTAGAGAGTGGAAAATGTTTCTTTCATGAACAGTCCTTTTTTTGCCAAAACACTCCAAATGATGTTGCAATTTGAATATGCCAGTTCAATACAGCCACAGGAGTAAACTTACCTGTTACCCACTCCGACCATGAATGTTTCTCCTCAGTACAAGCCAATGAATATTCTGTCCTAAGAAACATAAACAACCTGCATGCTTACAATCTAATAAGCCACGACTGTGGACTGCAGCAATACCTATGCTAAAGACATTCTGTATGTGTTCAAAAAAGAGAAGTCCTTATTTCTCTTCCGAGAAAGAAATCATTCAGACATTCGGTGTCAGAGGAGAGGACTGGGAATGCTCTAACTCAGTAGAATATGTCTTTAAAAAACAAACTTCTAATTGTTAAAAAAACTCAAATACATTGGGGACTTCTTGGCTCAAGGTATCAGCTTGAACCCTAACTAAGTAGAGGAACTTAAATCCTTGATTTGTGTGTCAAAGTACAGGTTTCATCAATAGACATTTGAGGGTAATTTGAAAGCCTCTAATTATTTACATAATGGAAATCAATATATGTCATACCAAGAAAAGACTGGTGGGAACAAAGAGATGGAATCAAGGAGATATAATTTCCTCATTCTTGTTGTTAATTTAGGCATTTTATCCTCTTCTTATAAATCTCTGTTATTTATTAATATTTTAGTTTTTTATTATTTTATTTTTCCTATGTCTTTTCTAGATATATCCATTATAAAGGGCTTGGAGAGAGTCCAGTGAAAGGGCACAAAGATGATGAAGAGACTAGAGCACCTCTCCTATGAGGAAAGGCTGAGAGAGTGAGAGCTGGAACTGTTCAGCCTGGAGAAGGGAAAGCTCAGGGCGGATCTCATCAGAGTGTATAAATACCTAAAGGAAGGGTGGAAAGAACAGCAAGGTTCTTTTCAGAAGTGTCCAGTGACAGGATCAGAGTGCAAGTGAAACAGGAGGTTCTCTCTGAACATCAGGAAGCACATTTTCACTGTAAGGGTGACCAAGCACTGGCTGAGGTTGCCCAGGGACATCGTAGACTCTCCACCCTTAAAGATATTCAAAAGCCATCTGGACATGGTCCTGGAAAACTGGTTCTCAGTGACCCTGCTTGAGCAGGACAGTTGGATCAGGTGACTTCCAGAGGTTCCTTCCATCTTCAATCTTTCTGTGAATCTATGATTCACTAAGACTATGGTTTTAAATTCAAGGGAAACCTTCAAGCTGCTGAAACTGGCTAACAAATGAAAGGAGAATTTTTCCCATGGAAATGGATCCAGTATAGGCCATAAATGTAATAATAAATTCAACCATATGAGCTTAGTGTCAGTATCAGTTGAAACTTGTTGTGGGAAAATTTTCCATGCTTATATAAAATAAAATCTAAAAAACATATTTACACCAAAGAAGCGGAATTTGTCAATCCAGGAAAAAAATTGCTGACAGTTTGAAAAGAAAATGCTGGGAAAACAGAATTGTTAGGAAGAGACAGTGGGGTAGAAAGGGATGCCTGAGAACCCCAGTACATGCACTGCTGAGGCATCTTGGACCCTCAGACCAGGAGCTTTGCTTCATGTAAGCAGCATTCCTAAAGCACTATTAAGCAGCATTACATTGCAGATTATGCACTGAAAGCAAGATCACTCTGTGCTTCCTTACCCATCTCAGGTTTTAAGATCTTAATTTTCCATGAGTATCACTGGAGTGTCGTACATGTCACACCAGAAGCAGGTCTACAGTGGGGGCTGCAACACTAAATATTCAAATACTACAATAAATAACAGCCTGAAGGGTCTAATCAATGAACCTGAGGAATCCCTATCACGGTAGTATGCTACTGATCTAGGAGAGTAAGAGCCATGGACGCTGTGGGAGGAGAACAATGCTGGAAGAGCCTGCAAGCAATTGAGGATACTGAAAATCAGGCCAGCTGGGAGGAATCCTTTGTTGTTTTCTTCTTAAAAGGGATAAATTCAATTTCCATTAAAGATAAACATTGATGTGAATTGGATCACGCCAAACACATAGACGAGTAAAAGGAAATGACCCACTAACATAAATGCTTAATCAGAAGAAAGAAACCACACAGTGTGTGCTATCCTGTCAGAAATGGAAAAAAAAAAAAAGTATATATATGTATGTAAAAGAGGTTTAATTGAAGGGGAGAAGTGGGTTAGAAGGAGTTAGGGGAGCTTGGTAAAAGTGACCAGGAAATCCTGGAACTGATGATTCTTTCAGCAGCAGCAATCCAAGGCACAGCAACATGAAGACAGAGGACCAACAGGAGGGAGATTTCAGTACACCTGGAAAAATCTCAGAGGGTGCATATCAAAGGGAAATAGAAGCTGGATGTTCTTTCAACAAATCAATATATAGAAGATAAGTGTGAACTGTCTCAGTGGCAGTGAAGAATGGCAAATGTAAGAAAAGACCACCTTAACAAGATCTTGAGCTCTTTAGTGACTGGAAGCTCACAAAAAATCTTTTTTAAAAATGAGTAAAATAAAGCATACATATATAAGAAGAGAAACAGAAAAGCCAATGTTTAATATCAGATGTAGCAAGAAAGGGAAGGTTATAAAAAGCATGCTAGAAGCCCTTTAACCATACAAGGTTGGAAAAATAATTTTCTGCTACTCAGCAGAGAGGGAGCTACATACAATGAAAACAAGAAAGTTTTATGTTTATTGCCTCTTTTTGCTTCCATCTGCTAGGATCACCTTCATGGCTGTAAAAGCTGTGGTGCCACAAGAAAAGGAAACAATTTTTTCTTCTATAATTGAAGCAGGAGACTTCCAGCTTGGATGATAAGGATTGCAAAGGAAAGTATTAAATCACTCATGTTGCAGATTCGCAAAAACATTAGACAATGACCTTCAGGTTAAGGCATAACTTACTCTTTACTCAAGATAAGTTCACTACAGGCTTGTTTCCTAAAATTTTTAATTCTACATGGAAACAGATGAACTAACATTTGTAGACAAATTTCTCAAACTCCTCTGTAATTCAGTTTAAAATCCATAACTTTAGTCTAAGGCAGGTCAAACAACATGTCTCCATGCTTGACTGTCACTAATTTTACAGAGATCTGGATTGCAGTTTAAATATAAATCTTACAGAAACTTTTAAGACATTTATTTGCAGAGTTCATCTGTGACACACTACAATCCATATCTAGCCGTCCATAAATCTACCCAATTTTTAGCTTTCAAAATCAAATGAAGTCTGGAAATAAATAAATATAAAGACGGCTCTGAAGTCTGAAATAAACACAGAGATTCAAAATAGTACTGTGAGGGAGATTTTTGTTGGGAAGATGCTGCTTTTGTACGTGCATGCACGCCTCTGTTTTTGCATATGTATATGCATGTATGCAAAAAATGTCCATAAGAGCAAAGTTACAAGCTATTGAATTAAATTGTGCTTTATATAAATTATGTAGTAAGGGATTTAAAATTTAAAAATTATTTTAAGACCATGTTAAGATCTCTACATTTCCCATCTAAGACTATACTCAACATCAGCTATCATTTATCAGGAATGCTTATGGCTAAAAGGTCTAACATTAATGAATGAGATGTTGAAGGAAAGCCTGAGTGGCCTCTTCACACAAGGTTAGTTACATTAAGAACTGAAAGATGAGGAACTGTACAGCCCTGGTTGTAACTGTGCTGGTCTATCTAAGTTGTCATAACTGGCTTCCTTACAAGTACTGGGAAACTTAAGCTAACTCTCTCTCAGAAAGGACCTGAGCTGCTAAAAGGACAAGGTGATATTCTTTTGACATTTATTTACTAAATCATTGCCTATACTAGAAGGGAACAATTTAAACAACCAACAAAAGGGAGTTGGTTTTGAAGTGGAGCAAGACCACCATTTCCCCACCAGTGGAAAAACTGAGAAATAAGAGGTACTGAAGGATGTATTGTCAAGAGTGGTAAAAGAAGACAGACTGCAATTAACTGACATGGAATATTTCCAAGACAGAGGCCCAGCAAACTCAAGTGGTCACAGACACTAAGTACCACTCCATGCTCGCAGGAGCCCCACCCAAAGCAAATCTTTGTCAGGGCCAAATGACAGTCACAGTTTCCTGTAGCAGTTGATGTCCCTCGGTCATCAGCTAAGCCTGGTTCAGACCCAGCTGATTCATACACGAGATCCGGTGAGATTGGAAGGTTATTGCTGCAAGCCATTTTGAAGTGGTTATCAGGAAAATGCAAAATGACTAAATGGCTATAGCTTTGGGGTAGTGGGGCTATTAATCTGCCAACTGATAACAGAGATATGAAGAATCTTAAACAAGTAGACAGAAGAATTGTTCTGAAGCAAAAGAAAAACATTTCTAAGAATGAGGAAGGGAATCCACCACAATGACTCAGACTGAATCCTAGGAATATCTGCCTCAACAACCAGGTCTAAATTTTGGAAAGGGACCTGGCCTTTGTTTAAACAGCTCAAGTAAGATGAATTTGCCAAATGCTTCAAGGTACTAACCTCTAATGGTCACTAAAAAGGGAATAAATGACTGACAGATGTTCTGCATGCCCTAATACCTAATTCTCTGTAAAACCATTGTCACACTTGGAGTCAATATGGTGAGGTTACGCCGCTCCCTCCAGTTGGCTATTGATCTTCATAAATACATTTGTGCTGTGCACAGACTCTGCAGAGTAGCTACTAAAAGGACACCTAGTGGTAAGTAAATGAGCGTGCCCAGAAACCGCTGGCATTGTTGAAGGTGTGCCACTGTAATTGCCATGGGAATTGTGGACCTGTTATGGGTTGAATATGCAATGTCACATATGAACTTATGTGTCAAGTAGCATTACTCATGTTTTTTTTAAAAATGGCAAGCGATATCCTTAAAAGCATGTTTTAAAAACCTGCAATTTACACTTCCTCAAAACTCAGAGAACAATTTTTTTAAGCGAAAGACGCACAGGATTGCCTGTCACACATTACAAAATTGAATGAACCGAATCTCCACTGCATCTGCTTTAGGAACATCGGATAGCTGAACAGAACTCACTACAGGCATATCTTGCTTGATATTCAGGCCAAATTTCCTCTTGGGCATCATCACTCCTTGGTTCTTCCATTGTGCCACTCTAAAATATCCTAAGCAATTCCTTCCCTTCTCTTCTTTTCCTATGAAGACAAATAGCCGGAGAATACAAATCGTACACATTTGAGCTAACTTTAGTTTTTGGGGGGTTGTTTGTTTGTTGGTTGACTTTTTTTGTCCGTGAAACTTTATAGTCACTTCTTGCCTGTGTTTATTCCAAACCCTTTAATATGTACTAATGCCCTTGTGACCAGGAGATGCCCACAACAGAAAGCTCTATTCCAGATGGAGCCATGCTGGTCTCATGCAGAGAGGGATTATAACCTTACTGTGTAGTGACATGCTGCCTCTGGGCAAACAGACCAAAATCCACACTTAGCCTTCTTGTTTATGTCGGCATATCATATTACAGGCATGGAACAACTTGCTGACCACTGTCCCTCTTTAATGATTGTTTTTATGTTCTCTTTTCCAGGTTTGTCTTCTCTATTGAACACCAGTTTCTTTGGATTAATCTTCCCTGAGTGAATTAGTAGAGATTTACTAAGCCATTTTTCCAGATACATTTTTTTATCCAATTTTCTAACATCTCTGTATGCCACTGGTCTGTTCTCTGTCCTCAGAGTGTTTATAACAGCTCCCATTGTAGTGCCATCCTTTGATTTAAAAAAACACAAACAATCCATTTCTGCTGTTCTATCCCCTTTCATCACAACAAAGATTGAAACACTGGGATGGGTATGTTTGTTTTCTTTTTAGGTGAATTGCTACCGATGTTTTTGCTTTAAAAAAACCCAAACAAACAGATTCTGCCTTATTTCTCCATAATGACAAGGAAGTAGATCGTGATGTTCATGAAGGATGCAGCAGATTCCGCTCTTACCCAAACATTTGCAACCATTCCTCACACAGCTCTGTTTCCACAGCTCACCTCTCCTCCACTCCACACTTTTGAAGTTCCAGCCAGCTCTCTTGTCTTAAAATGGTATGTAGTTTCCTTCCTTTACTATAAACAATGCTTTCTGTAACCTTAGTTTCATGATGTAAACACTTAAAAATAAGAATGAAGGGAACACAAACTATGCGTTCAATTAGGTAATTTGGGGACTAAATTAAATGAAATCTCTCAAAACCTGGAACATGGAACATTTCAGCATAATGCAGCCTGGCTTTACTTGTTTTCCTTTTATCTCGTCCCTTTAAGAAAAGAAGACAATGGATCTTAGAAACTGTGGCAGAAGAGTAGTAGAGGAAGCTGAAGAGATATTATTGCTTGTGAATCCAAGAGAAATTGAAGTCAAGCTTAGAGGAAGGGGCCATAACCCAGCTGCCAGAGTTGACATGGGAGGCTCCTGCTATCAGTGATATCACCCTTTGTAATCTGACGTCAGCTTGTGAAATGCCCTCCAGCCTGCCAAAGCCTCTTGAAGCTGGCATTTCTTTTATACTAAAATGCATTTTAAAAGCAAGAATCCAACCAACAGATATTATTCTCTGGTCAAAGCCAAAAAAAATATATATATATGTACACGATGTGCATAATAAGAAGTAGTAAGAGGAAGAAATAATAAGGAGTAGCAAAGGAAAAATAATGTCTGTAAAAAATACTTCTGTTTATCTCTGCAGTCGACCTATAAGTTTTGGTCAACTATACTCCTTCAAATAGACTTTTTCCTTTTTATTTTTTGAAAACAACTCTAGTGAGGATTTCCACTATTAAATCCCTAATCTGGATTTTGCTCTTGTGAACTCCTCAGTAACAGAAGAAACTCAAAATATCTTCATATTTGGAAGAATTCTTTTTATGTGCATCTGAAAACACACATTTGGCTTTCATTGTGTTGTGTGCCAGACAACTACAAAAACAAAGCATAGCCTAGCACAACTTCATTCAACACTTTAAAGTTTGAATCTTATCCTTAAAGACAGGGGTCATCTTGGCTTTGCAAGCAAACCTGTTTACTCCTGGCATACAGCAAACATAGGTAATACAGTGATTTCTTGACTTTCACATCATACTTAAATAGGCATTTTGAACATGCATGGTAACAGCTTCAAATAGAGAATTCAAAGTATCTACAGGTATTATATCTGCCCCAAGCTTCTTTCCCAGTTTAGTGATTTTACAGTTGTGTTTTCCCTTTTTCTAAAGCCTGCTGAGGGAAGGTGGATGTATGCCACTGGTGAAACTGCACAAATGGCGTAAGAGGAAAGGCATGAACTTTCCAATGCAACATCCCATGCACAAAATAAATTCAATAATAGATTTTTTTTCCCTGGCTTCCTCAATATATGCTGTTAGTTACTTTTACTCAGGATTGGTGCAAAGCAGCAATAAATTAGAGGGATACTTTTAATGGAATGTTGATATCTTAAGGAAACCTACCTTGAAAGAAACTTTTGACTCGGAGATAGCTGACACTAAGGCGCAAGACTGAAAGTTTGTCCAGCTTCGATACGATGTCGGGTGGAAAAGGGAGGAGGCTGGCCAGGTGGTCCAGTTCTGCATTCAGACGGTCTCTGTGCCTCTTCGAAGGATTTGATTTTTCATTCCCAACTGCTGGCCTTCTGTGGTAGAGAACACATTCTCGATTACCTGTTTTACTTCCAGAGACTGAGATTCTGTCTGCAATTAGTTGATAACGGGAATACTTTTCTTAGCTTCTATGAAAATCTTTAAAGTCTGTCCTCTGACAAAAAAAAGATCGACCTTTCTGTATTTGCCATAGTGCAAAGACACAGGCTTTGTCTTCTCTTTTCACATCTGGAAAAAAGTGAAGAACTGGTATCTCTTACTCAGGACCACTCACCTTAGGGAACTGGGAACTATCTTCATGTTCTAGTCAATGCCAGGAAAAACAATTTCTCATCTTTGTTGCATAAATGAGGGGCAGAACAGCAGGGGAAAATTACCATCACTGATGCATGAACCCATTCTATATCCACTGTATTGGTTCAAAGCGTCTTAGTTCCCTCTGTTTAATGACTCAAAGCTAACCTGTGGGTCAGGAGATAATTAAGAAAAGAACCTGTCTTTAGACATGAGTTTAAAAAATATGGGCAAGGTGAAGAGAGACTCTTTCCTCAAGCTCAAAACTCCTGTGTACGTTCTCACATTTACCTTCCTACATCAGTAATAACAAAGATAAGAATTTGGTTTCTTAAGAACATTGATATTCCTCACAAAACATAAAGACTAACATTACTCAGCTTTCTAGGCCAAGCAAGTCCATGTCCATTTTGTGTTCCTCCTATGCAATGGACAGTGCTAAATAACCTAGAATAGCTGTTGTGAAAATGCATTAAGATTAAATACATCACTAGTGAGGAACCTCAATTTCGGAATGTCCGCTAATATTCCCAGAGAACACATCCCAGTGTAAGATGTTCTCAAGAGGGAGTAATGGAAAAGCTGGTGCTTCTGCACACAGAAATGGGGGCCTCATTTCCAGCCTGACGGTGTGGGATGCTCAGTGCTGAAGCACAGACTTCTCCTTTAAGCAAGAAGACCTGAGTGGGAGGTTGAGAAGGTGGTTCCTTGCAGTAGACAGCTGTTGCTGGACCCAGCAGTAGTCAAGTGCATTATCCAGGTAGGAGCCACGGGATACTGGAGCCATAAACTACATGGATACTCAAGAATGGGAAACAGCAAGTAAGAAAAATATGGTTGTGCTAACAGTTTCTACTTTCACCTCACTGAATCCAAGGATCATAATCTTAACTAGTGTCCTGGTTTGAGACAAACTAGAGGAAATAGGGAATACAATATCATACAGGGAATCAATAGGGAATACAGTATCATACAGTCGCCCCAGGACAAGTAGCTGGCTGAGGTTCCAGTGGACAGTGAGAGTAAAACTAATTATTTGTAGCATTTTACTACTGCATTTTCATGCTACCCACGTTTACTGCATTTTTCAATCATAATTTTAATTTTGAGCATTAGCATTTCACAAGGTGGTTAAGGTGTTAAATTAAAACAGTATTAATTTGTCATTGCAATTGTCATTCTAAAAAAAATTCTGCTTAGGAATTAGTATAAAAAGATCTGTTTTTTGAAGAGCAGGTTTGTACGTGTGACTGCTGCCAACTGAAAACCTCTTAAAGCAACTCAGGTATGAAAAATTAATTGCTACTTTTGAGACCCTCACTCCAAGAGGACAGCATCAGTGGACAGAATGGACAGAAAAAATTTGAGGCAGGTGTCACTGAAAACATATAATTTCTGCTTTTTCATTCAAAATTGTGAACACTAATATGTAGTTCTTCTATAACACCATGAGTTACTTCCAAAGACATGGAGAAGATTTTGCTGATTGGGATAAATGAATGACTTTCCTCTATTAGAGAGAGGAAATATAAGAACAAATAATGTAATCAACAAAGAAGGAATAGTGGTTTTTACTTTTTCTAAGCTAACTATTTTTTGCAGTAAACCTTGAGGCTCAGTCATCCTATGACACCAAAAGGATGTCTGATATATGGAGGGCAGTAATTCTGTGGGAACATAGCCCATAGCTGAGCAGAAGCTAAAGAACATAAGCTTTTGCTAATTGATCTTTACATCTGACAAACCAGCTGAAGCAAGGAAGCAATGTAGGACAGAAAAAAATTAATTCCAATGAGGAAAATTAAACTGATGAGTTCAAGAGGTAAAAATTGTCAAGAGTAACATGAAATAGAAATAGAAGTTGTTCAAGTCTATTTACTACATAAAATAGTGACTGCTCTATGCCAGAGAAGAATGGTTTGAGGCAATTAGGTGGTCTGCCTTTGTACTGAGCACAAGGAATAGTTTTCTGGAGACGGCGGTTAATGGTGTAAAAAGACTACAGGAGAAAGTTCAGGGCAGAGTCTTCCTGAAAACTCAAGGAAATTATTCAGTAAGGGAGTGAATCCAAACAAACAGGGGTTTGATGTAAGTGGTAATAAGGTGCCAAGTGGATGTGATTTAAAACAATGTGAGCTCCATGGAAAGGCTAGGTAAGCTGACCATAAACAGAAAGGCACAGGCAGGGAAAATCTTCAGTGAGCTGCTTTGAGGTAAATGGAAATTTTAGCCTTTATTTTCAGCTGAAAGTAGATTATGCTTGTTGTGTTTGTGTTAAACTTGGGATTGTCAAACTGTAAACAGAGACATAGGAGTCACTCGATGATCCCCCATTTACTCTGCTTTCCATATAACACGGCTGTAGTGAAGGAGCATCTGTACTTTAAACAATAAATCTGGCTCTTCTTTCTTCAAATTGTTAAGCTGCCCAAATTCTGCTCTGCAGTAACAAGTACTTGTACCCGTGCAGGACCCACATGAGCAGTCCCTGTGTAGTGGGAGCTATGTGGGAGCTGGTGTGGAGAACGTTTTCTGTTCCGGTGGTACACAAGGCATTGAGCCATTTGCGCATTAGTGATTCAGTGTGCCCATGACACGCAGACCGCCACTAGTGTAAACCAGTTTGGTGAGCTCGCAGAGGAATTTCCTGCAACTGCAGCTCTACCGTCTGCAGAGCCCTACCCTGTTAATGAAAACTTCGCTCTGAGTAAGTTTTTTAAGTATGCTAAACTGTTAAAACAGCAGAAGATCTGAGCTGAGAAAGGTCAAATCATTTATTGTGACAGCAAGCTTTCAGTAAGGAGCAAAAGGGAAAAGAGAGACCATAAGATGCAACAGATAGGCTGAGAGCAAAGTAACAACAGATGATTAGCATGAGTGTGTTGACCAGCACCCTCTGTCACTGAGCTGTGCTTGGACATTGTATAGGAATCCTGGCAGAGCTGAGCTCCAGTGGCAGCCATGCATGTGTGAATGTTCACCATCTACCATGAACCAAAAGGACAGAATGAGAGAAAGCTGCTAATTCAAAGAAGGAAAGACGGCCTTTTGCAACCTTCTATGTCTCTTCTGTGTCTTCACAGCAAGAAAAGGTGAAAGCAGAACTAATGGTCAAGAAGACATAACACCAGCAGAGCAGAAGAGAGGTGGGATCGTATGGTACCAAGTAAGAGGAAGGGCTATGCCACAAAGGGCTTTAAAATGAGAACTAGCAGGAGAGAGCTGCACCTCCCAAGGTCTCTGTTTACCCTGGTGCTGGCATGGTTCTGGCTGAAGTGGTCAGTCTGGAGCAGTTATAGATACACTCGGAGCTACAGCAGGTGTAGTTGCCTTTAAAGAGCTGTAAAACATTACAAGAAATGTTTCGTAGAGGGAGAGAATTTTACAAGATGCCAGGGTTTGAGATGAAGAAGTGGCTGAAGTTCTCAAATCCTAATTGTCCTGAAGCATTGCCTTAGCCTTTTTAAGTATTAATTTCGGCACAGTGATTTTGGCTTGAGGTTAAAGACAAGATCTCTTTAATTTCCAGATGCTTGAATTACCAGTAAAATGCTAGATTTCCACAGGAAGTAAACACTTGGTAGAAAATGTTTCCTTTAGTCAGAATGCCGGCTGTCTGGCTGAAAAGCATATCTGATGGAAAATGTTCAATCTGTCTGAGCTCCAGGTGTTTGAACTGTGTCCATAAATGCCAAAACTTTTTAGTGTAGATCACATTTAATGGGGCTTGTTTGGAAGTTTCTGGGGGCAAAAGGAAAACAGCTACAGTTTTTTAATTTACTTGCATGTATAAAAGTAGAACTTGAACCTTATATATAGTCTGAATAATGGCAACATAATGAAGATAGTCTCTGCTAGTTCTGTGTAGAGAGCAAGACTGAAACATTAGCTCCTCCCAGTAAAATTTGCAACAGATTCTTCAACAGTCTTGTGGGTCTCTGTATTCTCCCATGGAGCTTCTTCACACATTTTCATCACTGTTCTGTAAAACCACCTCAGAACAGAATTCCTGTGCCTGAAAAACATTCACGAGCATAATGAAGAGTATCATTCTGTGATATCCTGGGTTAAAAGCCAGCTGCAGGATCACCACCTGGTTGACAGCCTGATCAGGAAAAGATGATGTAGAGTCAGAGAGTTGGCTTCTTGGGATGCACTGAGTATGGGGAGATATAAATGTTCCAGTTGTTCTGCAGAGGGCAAAGCTGCACCTCTGTCCTTTAAATTCTGACCTTTGAACGGACTAGTCCATGAATCCCTGTTGAAATCCAAGTATCGTGCTCACACTGAGGCACCTAAGCTCATTCATTCTTTTGTTAAGAGAAGGTTAAATTCTAGAGACTATTCACACTAAAAAGAGGGGAATCTGTAGGCCACTAGGACTGGCCAAAGAATACCCATCAACTTTAGTTCCTCTGAAAAATCAGGTTTTACAAGTGAACAAATACTCCTCCCAGAACAGGTGCCAGTATCTACCTTGATTCATTGTTGGAATTACAGGGGGGAAAGTACAACAAGGCTGTAGAGGAGAAAGTGCTATGCCATCAAACAGGAGAAAAAAGCTGTAACAAAGATGGTACGACATGGATCAAAATCATGGTTAAATATGCTGCTCAATTAGTAAGATTTGTCTACCCTTCTAAATTCAAGACAAATCATTCAAGGCAGCATAACAGTAAGGATACCTCAAAGTCCTGAAATGTCAGTAAGACCAGTAGGATTGAAAGATACAGACCATGAAAGGAGTTCTGTCAGCCAGTCATTCTGGGACATTCAGAGTCTCTTTAGAGGAGAGTAAGTCCCTGAGCGAGGGAATAAGCACAGGCAAGGCTTACCAGAGACCAAGCTCACAGATAAGATTTGAGGAAGAGACCAGTGTTGCTAGGAACTGAGAAATCATCCTCAGCATGTGGCAAGTAACTAACCACAGAAAATAGAGTGCTGTCTCCAGTGTGGGAGTTCAGTATTCTAACAATTCAAACATTTCCCTTTATTTTAACCCACATTTCTTAATCAAAATTGTTCACATCCTGGCTTGATAAGCTCATGCTCAGGTACCTGCACTGCAACATCATACAAAAGCTACTTGCAAGGTAGCATTACCTGCAGTGGTTCCCAAAATGAAAACTTGGTTGTATAAAGTAAGTGAGAATTTACTTCTGAGGGTATTAAGGCCAGAACTTCAAAAAAGGCTAATGAGGTCATTTCTGTGATTTGTTAGCACATAGTTTTCTTAGCCATTGCATTTATCTAGAAGTCATCTTTGAGAGGAGTTCTAGCTAGCATGTAAACTCCAAACATAAGCTTAATGTTTCTCAAAGCAACTGCAAGTCTCCTTCCTTTCTCACAAAAGTAATGATCCATAAACATTTCTGCATAGAGGTAATTTCACAAACTGGAAATGTTCCACACCTCTTGCAGTTGTTATAAAATCAAACATCCACATCCATACTGAAACAGTAGTGCAGAAATCTTACATACATTTGAATTCAACACTCAAGACTTTTGCAGTAAGAATCATTTGCTTATGTCATTATCTTTGTCTATTGAAATATGATACATTTTATACTAAAAGAAACAATTTTTTAAGTGGGAACAAGTGGTTCATGAGCAAATACTGTCCCAAATCCAAATATCAACAGACGTCATTAAAACATTCAGAGAAACTCCCCGTTGACTTTAGACCAATATATACAATTTTAAGCCAAGTGGGTTATTTTTAGAAGTTCTGAACAACTGAAGATAGGGAAATCTATTTTAGTTACCTTTTCATCCTTAAATTGTGTGTGAAGGCCACCAGTGCCAGTTCATAATTTTAACACAGTAAAAATGTGTGTTTCATAATCATATAATCAAATGTAAATGTGGGATGATTATATTAAAAAGCTTTATTTCACAGATCGGTTCATGGCATCTGAAACTCATTTACATTTGAGTTAATAGCAACCTTTTTTTTCCCCCTCCCATTTCAAGCATCTTGTAACAAATTTCCATTGCGTTTCTTCTTTTTCTGCTTTGCCTTCATGCATACAATTCCTCTTTCCTATTTTTCTCCTAATGAAAGTGATCCTATAGTAAATAGAAGTCTGAAAATTATGTGTTCTAGATGCAAAAAGTGAGTCACCAGTCTGCTCTTTCAGTTGGCTGAACTGACCCACTTTCCATGCTTGCACGTGTTGGACTGAGCAGTGCCCCAAGCAAGGCTAAACCCTGGAAAGGGGAAGGGGGGAGCGCAGTGCCAGAGTGGCACTCAACACACGGCTTCTCAAAAAGCTCCTTGAACAGGGAATCAGGGAGCATGGAAGCACAAAGGTGGCAGCCACCCCTGCAGCCCATTGCCCAGCTGGCATTTAGTCAACCAGTGAGTTCTGCCTACAAAAGGGCACTGTCCCTCTCCACTCTACACATCAGCACCATGGTACCCACCACAACTACCACTGGCCTCCTCCTGGGATTCCTAGTGATGGGTAAGGATGGTTTGACCCATGCTTGGCATCCTTTCTGGAGACATCTTACCCATGAAGAGCCAGCCTCCCAACCAAGGGTTTCTCACTGCAGAGAAGATTAGGTGTCTCCTGCATCAGTGGACCATAGGAGGAAGGGAAGCCTTCTTCTACCTCATTTCCAGCCTGTATGTTTGGAGGGAGATGCCTCCTGATGAATATGATACTTAACTGTTTCTGAATGGGTTTCCTCCTTTTCCTCCCAGCATATAGGCATTCCCCCGGAGGAATCATGGCTTTGACACTGCAAAACAAAAGGAATAGGTTTCTTAGTTAGGAGATTTCTGTGTTTCAGACTGCTGTACAAAATGACAGCACTGAGAAAATTCCACCGAGGAAAACGTTTGTTCCTTGAGTGTGACATTCAGCAACACCAAAAATCACGGCGGCATTAGTTAAGATAGAAGCTTACGGCTTATTCCAATTTCCTACCCTAATATTATTAGAATATTGATGTTTATGTTCAATTTTCATTTTTTCCAATTAAGTATACTATATATGATATAAAATGTGTATAAAATACATCCTGTTTACTGGATATCCAAATTTTTTTTCCCTTCCAGGCTCATTTCTAAATTCAGCTAAACAAATAAGAATGAGTAATACAACCCGTCATCTGCAGGGAGGATTTCACAGCTTTTAAAATACACAGGAATATTCTCTCCATTACTGACATTGTGACTAGTAGGTTTCAATTATTCAAATCAGCATTTCTTCAAATCCTCACATCCTCATTTTTAAAGGCTGGGAATATAGCTGTCGGCAGCTCAAGATGTGACACACAGTTTTGTGGTTAGCACTAGGACCCAATGCAGTGCTGACTGAGGTGACAATTTTCACACAAAACTTGGTCTTATTGATTTGTTTGAGTATGTTAGCCTTAGAGACATTGCAAGCTTGGAAAAAGTCTTCGCATTCAGTCTGTTTAAATCTTCTGGAGATTAGCTGAATATCAAAGTCTCTTGATTTTCTGTCTGAAAGAATATTTTAGTCATGCTGAGTGCTGCTCAACAGTGGGTGCATGCTGCCAGAGAGGTTAGTATATCTCAAGAGTAATTGCTGCTTTGTGTAAGATATAAAATTAAAGGGAATTTCTATGTCACTGAATCAAATCCCATGCTGCTGAACATGTGTGTCGTGCAAAGCAAATCATAAACTTACCGAGCTTAATTTAAAAGCCATTTAGAAGGGCTCTCTTTTTCATTGAAAGGCAGCTTTCTGATAACTAGAAACCTTTCGCCTTCCAGCTTAAATTTGTTCATGGTCATTTTATGCCCATTTGTTCTTCTGCCAACATTGTCTTTTAGTTTAAATAGCTCTTCCTCCTCCATTGTGTTTACTCATTGGCATATTTTTAAATATCAGTCATATCTTCAGTCAGCCTTCATTTTTCTATTCTGGGACAACCAAAACTCTTTTATTTCCCTCTCATGTTACAAACTGCTTTTTCTTCCTATCATTTAGGAGAACAGGATTGAGCACAGTTTATTAAGCAAAATCTAAAATGTATTTCATACATGCAAGCACAGCATCCCTTGCTAAATTGAGATACCTTAGGTCTACTGTGCTTCCCTCATCTGGAAAATCAGTTATTGTGTCAACAGACAGCTATCAGGTTCCTTTGTCAAAATCATTTAAATCTACATTCTATTTTTACTCCAAATGACCAGAGCTGTTACTTGTTCTTTCCTTCTGAGAATTCATTCTGAAATGACTTATAATATAGAGATCAGACTAGATGCCTTCTCTCAAATGCAGGTTATGGTGGAAACACCAGTCATTCTCCAGCTGGTGCAGTGTCAGGCATAAAGCTCTTCCAGAACCAGACCATTTTTTTTTACTATTGCTGGAATGATTTCCTGTGATGTCAGATGGGTGAACTGCCTGTCCAAAGCTGATGAGGGATATGATACAGTGCAATAAATACTGCTGCAGGTTAAGAGTATGCCGCAGTCTTTGCTCAGATAAAGCCTTCTTACCACCTTCAAAGACCTTGTTAAATTGGTTTAATCTTCAAGTTCTTTTTTTTTACAGTCTGCCTGTTTTTAAGATTACATCTACCCTCACAGATTTCCTACTTCAGCTGGAAGCTAAAATGATGTGGAGATGCCAAAAGAACTGTAGTTTCTTCTGAAACCTCGCATTAAAAAGTATTTTCTTTATATTTGTGGTGGGTTGACCCTGTCTGGATGCCAGGTACTCACCAAACCCACTCTATCACTCCCCTCCTCAGCAGGACAAGAGAGAAAAAATATAATAAAAGGCTCATAGGTTGAGATAAGGAAGGAGAGAGAATGCTCACCACTTACCATCATGGACAAATCTGACTGATCTAGGGGAAATTAGTTGAATTTATTACCAAACAAATCAGAGCAGGGTAATGAGAAATAAACCCTAATCTCAAAAATGCCTTCCCCATACCCCTTCCTTCTTCTGAGGCTCAACTTCACTGCATTTTCTCTACCTCCTCCCCCTGCAGCAGCCCAAGGGGATGGGGAATGGAGGCTGTGGTCAGTTATCAGACACTGCCACTTCTTCCCCCTCAGGGACAGGACTCTTCACAATCTCCCATGGCCTTCTCCAACACGAGTCCTTCCAATGGGCTGCAGTTCTTCACAAACAGCCCCTGCAAGGGTCCCTCCCACAGGGCCCAGTCCTTCAGGAACAGGCTGCTCCAGCATGGGTGCTTCTTGGGATGACAAGTCCTGCCAGCAAACCTGCTCACTGTGGGCTGCTCTCTCCATGGGTCCACAGGTCCTGCCAGGACCCTGCTCCAGCACAGGCTTCCTATGTGGTCACAACCTCCTTCAGGCATCCACCTGTTCTGGAGTGGGGTCCTCCATGGGCTTCAGGGGCACAGCTGCCTCACCATGGGCTGCACCATGGACTGCAGAGCAATCTCTGCTCTGGTGCCTGAAGCACCTCCTCCCACTCCTTCTTCACTGACTACTACTGGCTACTGGCTGCCACTCTCACATATTCTCACTCTTTTCTCTGACTGCACATGCAGTTGTGCAGGCTCTTTTCCCCTTCATAAATACATTATCCCAAAGGCGCTGCCATTGTTGCCGATGGGCTCAGCCTTGGCCAGCAGCAGGTCTGTTGTTGACCTATTGGACACAGGGGAAGCTTCCAGCAGCTTCTCACAGAAGCCACCCCTGTAGACCCCCACTACCAAGTCCTTGCAATGAAAACCTAATACAATATTGTAGTACTTTTGTGTTCTGAGTCCTTCCTGTCCATAATATGAATCTATGACTCATAGTTCATGTTTCAAAACAGTGTCACATGCTAGACTTCCCTTCTCTTGCCTTCATGATCAAAGTTAAAAGGAGAAGAAAGGCTTGAACGGCATAATTCAACTGAAAACTGAAAGTTAAGAGTTCATTCAATTTCCCAAAAGGGCGACTTTGTTTTAAAACCCATTCTGGATCAGCTGATTAATATGTGACAGCAAGTAGAAATAACTAAATGGACCTCAGTATTCAAACAAAACCAGGAAATAAATAGCAAACAATATGAGGTAGAATTTATGGAGTGCAAAATGCTAGTTAGGAAAGATAAAGGCCCAAAGGAAAATTCACAAGTTGCAGCACTAAAGACAAAAGATAATGTCCTTTTTAGAATAATATTATGATGAAAATAATTCTAAAAAGTGTGTGTAGTTCTAATTAGATGGAGATGGCTTTAAGTTAGAACTGCATAAAAGCTAAGAGGGCTCAGTAGATTTATTTCTAGTCTCTGAAAAGAAGGAGAATCATGCACTCCCATCAAACAAGAATTAGCCACGCGCTCTTCAAGCTTTCTACAGGAACCTTCTACAGAATTAGGAGAAAGGGTTACCACAGCAACATGGTATGAAGCATTGCCCCAGCAATTGAACACCAACGTCCTAGATACACACCACCAAGAGGTGCTTCTGCCACTGCCACTAATGCCAATAGTGGCATGTGGTTAAAATAAGTCTGAGAATGCATGGACAGGAATAAAGACAAAGTCAGAAGGTTCATGGCTAATGGTCCTAAAAATATGTCTGAAAACAGCACTTGAATTTGTTGAGCTGCACAGATCCATAAACCATGAAAATATGTATTTTAAAAACTGGAGAAGAGCAGGTATTCACAGTCTTATCTGGACTGTGTTTTCTTCTGATCAACTGTGAGCTCTGCTCTCCACCTGTAGGATAGGACAGCCCATCTCCACCACTGAAGGAGGCTGGGGGCTCCTTCCCAGGAGCCCACTGGTCTCACGTGGATAAAAAACAGGAAGAAGTTGGGTGGACAGCACTCAGCTGGTCAGAACAATTGTGCTCTTTCCTTTTTACCTTTAACGCTTGAGAGTCCTCACATTCTCTCCACATGTTTGAGGAACCCAAAGAAGCAATCTTCCACCATTCCAGCAGCGGGAAAGGGGGCTTACAAGCTTGAGGAGCTTCAGGAGGAGGAAAGCTGGGACCAAAAGGAACAGAAGTGCCAGAAAAGGGTAGAAGTGGACCATAATCATTTGCTTCTGTCAGATGCTTGTAATCTCTACTGACATTAATTCACAATGAACCTCTGAACACCGGGGAAAGCCGAAGGACTGAAAGACAGCTGCTGTATGATAATATTCAGAGAAGGGAAACATAATGATCCGGCTATCCACCGGATGGCAAGACTGACATCCATCCCAAGCAAAATACCAGAAAAGCTGATAAGAAAGATGAATTACAACACTTAGCAGAATTCTATGGAATATCACGCTCTTTGGAGTGAAACTAGCTTGCTGAGAAGTTATCACCTCTAGCTGACAGAGGAGTTCACTTGTATTAGTAAGTTAGCAGCACATTATTCTGCTTTTAAAAAGCCACAACAACGTATTACAGTGCACAGTTTCCACAAGTAAACAACCTCTCAAGTGACAGAATAAAAAAATAAAGTAATTATAGAGAAATCACTGCTAAATAAAAAAGGCTTTATAAAGACCTTACAGACATCGAGGTTCAATACAAACTCATTGGTGATAATATTTACAAAGTTATAAAAATTTAGAAGATTGATAAATAATGTTGAAACAGTGAAACAGAGCAATCTGGAGTGCCCAGTAGGCTGTTCCTCTTTATCCACAATGTATTTTAATGCAGCCAAATGCAAACACTTGCATCTCAGAATAGGGAATGCACATCATTGCTACTGAATAGGGACTGCATCCTGAAATGTGAGTGATTCTTGAAAGGAATTAGGGATCAAAATGAAAATGAATACAATCCATAGTTTGAGTTGCCAGGGAGGAGCTGCTGCAAAGGCAGCTAATGCAGATGCTAACCTAAGTGGTATGGGTTTACATCTGTTTAACAATATGATAAGACTGATGCTGGAATAGTGTGTACAGTTCGCACGTGAGTGTTTTTCAAATAATGTTAGAAACTGGTAAGAGTGAGGAAAGAAGATAAAATAAATACTCGCAGGCTGAAGAAATTTCTTTGCATAGAAAAAAGATTTAGGTGACTTGAGTAAAATGAAGTACTTCCAGGGGAAGATATGAGTACTGAAATATTTTAATACACAGCAAGCACTTAGAAAATGAAGTCAGATACATCCAAATAAGAAAGAAGATATTCATCTGGAACATCATGAGCATTTAAACACTGGAACAAGGTACAAAGGATTTAATGGATCCTGTTGTCTTGAAACCACTGTTAGATGCCTTTTTGTAATGTGCACTTTATCCTAACAGAAGTTATACTTAAATTAAATAGAAATAGTTGAGTTGAATGCAGGCATACTCAGAAAAAAAAAATCTTTGGTAGCTATAGGAGGTCAGATTACATTATCCAATGATCTCTCCTTTCACTAAATTTTATTAAACATTTCCTGCCTGAATGTAATCACATACCATGCATTCAATGCCTGAACTACAATAAAGGGCTCTGCAGACCACAGCTTCAAAGCAGCACAGTTTTTGAAGAGGCAGCCTGGGAGTGAGGAGGTTGTGCGCTCATCCCTACCATGCCATGGCACCGTGGTGAATTTCACCAGCAAAGCAAGAAGGGGATGGGGCTGGAGTGTGGCTTGGCTTTTCTCAGGATTAAGTGTTTCCACCTTGGCAGGAGCAACTCTGGAAGAAGACTTCCACTCACGATGGCTCGTCAACAGGACAGAAATCTATCTGGCTGCTCCCACTAAATTAATTGTTATTGGCATGTTTCTACCAAGTTTTCTGCTTCTAATGAATGGCCATATCTTAGGAGAAAATATGATAACGGTTTTGGATATATCCTTTTAAATAGGATGTTTCTAGCTGAAGCAGCCCCATTTAAAAAATAACTGGGGAAAAAAGAGTGAATAAGGGTTGTGAAAATGAACCCCACAGTCAGAGTGCAGGAGCTCAAACTGTTTGGGTTATCATGAAGAACAGCAACAGAGAACTTCCGTACAATAAGTAACTACATTACGTAGGAAACAAACATTTCGTGACAAGAAACAAACATTTCTAGCAGGATCCAATTTACTGAACTTGAGGTTAATTAAATTCAAGTTACAAATAAATGACTATCAAAATAATTTACCCAAGACTGTGGAGGATTCTCCATCACTGAGCGTTTTTTCATCAAAAACTTTTTTCTTAACAAAACTAATGGACCTGTGTGGTAAGAATTTGTTTAAGGATGTCTGATGGCCCGGTTATACATGAGATTGAAACTAGATCACAGCGGCTCTTTCTGGCTCTAAAATTTCCTTTTCTGCCTCAATTATCTCTCCAGTGAAAAAGCAGAAGGTTAATTCTCAAACATGAAGAGTTGTTATAAGACCAAAAAAAAGCATGTAATGCTTGATTTACAGAGGGTGTTCTACAAGTACAAGGGATCATATGTTGTCTGACAAACACACATAAAATCTCTCATTAATTTCCTTCAAAGAAAATGTGTACAAATTTGGCTATGTTTGGAGCTTCTGGAAAAAAATCCAGCTTGCGTGTGCTCGGGAGACTTGTTGTAGTCTGACAGTTCTCTACAGCTTCTGCCCGAGCTGCGCTCACATCATCGCCTTCATTCCTCCCACAGGCATCTGCACTGTGCATGTGCATCCCCGTGCGCTTTACAGGCCTCCCCTTGGAACAGCAAAGGCAGTGCTAGACCTTCCCTCTTGCTGTTCCTCCACATCCTCATGCAACAAAGGACTCCAAATACAAGGCATGGGAACAAGGAGTCGGTCATGGGAAGGACTGAAACAGACTGGGACAAGGCAGGGAGGGAACAGAAGCAGAAGGCTTGTAGTCCTCATTCTCAGCATCCCTAAGACCTGCAGAGAGATGCTGTGCTCTGAAACACTCTGGAAAAGGACCTGTCAGGAGCACTGCTTCTGAATGATCATTAGGAATTCAAAGTAACCATTGAAAATTTGGGGGTTTTGCCAGAAATTAGGTGGCCAGCACCTCCCTACTGCAATCCCCCTTCCAGGTCTCCTGTGGGCTCCTTTGCCTTCACTGCCTGCCTTACGAGAAGAAATCTGAGCACGCGGAGCCAGACTCCTGCCCCACTTGGAGAGCTGGGGGAAAAAATTGAGGCTACACAGGGGCTGTAGGAATTAGGGCTGCATGATGCAAGGCATGAGACCACAGCCTGGGACATCAGAGGCACGGGAGCCTTGGTCTGTTCTAAAAGCGGTGAGCACTCAGTACTGCAGCTGGAGGCAGCCAGCACTGAGCTCTGAATGAGCATGCACCAAAGGCTGCATCTTGTGGAAAATCATCTCCTAAGTGTCTGGCATTGAGTAAATGAGAATAAGTATTTCAGATTTATCACTACTAATAAGATCATATGTCTCAGCAGTATAATACAGATTAATTCAGTGGTGGTTGTGATGCACTTAAATACTAAAGTCACAATTATCACCGAAGAGTCTGTGACAAAATTAATACCACTGTGTTTGCACAGGATTTGAGCAGTGCATAGTACAGAGCTGAGACTACGAGGTGAATGAGGATAATAAAATATGCAACTTCTGTTTTAGTATGAGATTAAGTTTAGTGCCTGTCCACACAGGTGAGGAACTTAAGAGCTGGACCTGATGTTCTTAGAGGTCTTTTTCTATCTAAACATTTTATGAATTTATGTTTGTCTTTAACTCCTGGGTTTCCTAATTTTTGAGTGCTTGACTTTAAAACACAGCAGCCCTTTGCTACAGGATGGGTATGTAGCTACACTCTTCTTCTTTAGCAGAACAAAAATTTCAATCATTATTCTTCCTTCACAAACAAGTTCATCTGGGGACTAAATTGTCTCATCAGCCTTTCTTTCTTTATATGTTTATATAAGAAAGCTTGAAATTAAGTTCAAGGACACTTCTTTTGAGCTTTGAGGATGTAAATAAATAACTTCTTAAAAAAGCTTAGATGCACTTTTGTTGGGTTTTTTAAAGCGATGTTTGAAAAATACAGTTGTTTTTAGAACCCCTAACATGCACACTGTCACTTGAGGAAGGATACACATGGTAGCACATATAAAAACACTCCAAAAAAAAAAATATTGGGCATATGTCTGGTACAATATCTTGTAGTTAGCAGAGTGGTATCTCTTTCTACCAGGCTTGACTTTGGTCCTCCATTGTCTATATCACAGATATTCTGAGGAAAATATGAGGTTGCCACATCAGCTGGACTTTAAATAAGAAGACGTGAGCAGCGATGAGAAGTTTTTCTACAGCTGGAGCATTTAGAATATTGTTGGAACCATATGGATTATTTGATGATTAACAAGACAGTCAATCTTGCATTGCAATCTTGCCCTCAGTAGGGATATTAGCATAGCATGTTTCGCTTTTAAACTCTCAGGAACATAATATCTTTGAGATCTCTGTCCCTCTGTTCTGTTTGCTGGAACCTGACTAACAGGTCACAAGAAAAGCAGACGTTGTGAAAGCATAAGCATCATTTCCATAGCAAATCTGACTAAAACCAGCAAGATAGGTCAATGGAATATTTCTACCATGAATGAGTAGTATAGCAAGGCCTCAGCTGAGCTGTCTACCTATAGCTAGGTTCAGGTTTTGGGAGCAGCTTTTTGCTGGCAACACAGAGCTCAGTACAGTGAACAACTCAAGCATGCTTGTTAACTGTATATATAATTTCTCAGACAGGTTCTGTCCAGATTGAGCTCTGTGCTGTCATGATAAGTCTTCTAGAGCTAATTAGTTATTCAAGTTTATGCATTTCATTAGCTTGCCTTCAATTTTAAGTGAAGGATAAGTATCCTTAGATATAAAAGGAAAATAGTATCCCTTTGGATAAATTGTGTCATGTTTTTTCCCAAGACACATGTGGCTGTGCACTGACTGCCTATTGGGTTTATTGGTTTTATCCTCATGCCCCACTCCCCTGTTCCACCCTAAGGTGGTATACGCTCCAGCACCCACACAGCACTGTGATGGGGTAAATTCGACATATTACTTTGAGTCACAGAACAAAACACAGATTGCAAATGTAATTAAGGACTGGTCCTTCAAACCCTCTTGTAAGTTCACTAGCATTCCTGGTGTTATTCTCCCAAACACCTGTGTTTTAATACCACGCTTGTCATTTCATCAGACTCCAGGTGTCTGAGGTTTGGGATTCTCTTTGAAATACTAGAGCAATACAATAATCTTAGATAAGACTATTTATCATCCTGCATCCATCCACAAGGCTGGACTAGAAGTGTGGTTGTATTGAGTTTTAGTGGCCAGGTTTTGGTAGCGGGGGGGCTACAGTGAGAAGATGGCTTCTGTGAGAAGATGACAGAATCTTCCCCCATGTCCAACAGAGCCAATGCCAGGCAGCTCCAAGGTGGATCCAGCACAGGCCAAGGCCTCCAGCACAAGCCAATCAGAGATGGCGGTAGTGTCTCTGTGATAATATATTTAAGAAAAAAAAAGGTATTGTGCAGAATAAATTGCACTCAGAGAAGAGAGGAGTGAGAATATGTGAGAGGAACAACTCTGTAGGCACCAAGATCCGTGAAGAAGGGGGAGGAGGTGTTTCAGGTGCCGGAGCCAAGATTCCCCTGCAGCCCATGGTGCAGACTTTCGTGAGGTAGTTGTGTCCCTGCAGACCATGGAAATCCACAGGGATGCAGAGATCCACACGCAGCCTGTGGAGGAGACCCACACCAGACTAAGTGGCCTCCTGAGAGGAGGCTGTGACCCTGTCGGAAGGCTGTGTTGGAGCTGGCTCCTGGCAGGGACATGCAGACCCATGGCGAGAGTGTGTCCAGTGAGTATCCCCCATGGTCTGTGGGGGATCCATGCTGGAGCAACCTGCTCCTGAAGGACTGCACTCTGTGGAAAGGGACCCACATTGGAGCAGTTTGTGAAGAACTGTAGCCTGTGGGAAAGGATCAGGCTGGAGAAATTCATGGAGAACTGTCTCCTTTGGGAAGAACCCCACCTTGGAGCAGAGGAAGGACTCCTCTCTCTGAGCAGTGGGAGAAATGTTTGATGAACTGACCATAACCCCATTCCCTGTCTCCCTGCACCGCTAGGAGGGAGGAGATACAGCTGGGAAGAAGGGAGGGGTGAGGGGAAGGTGTTTTTAAGATTTGTTTTACTTCTCAATATCCTGCTCTGATTTTGATTAGTAATAAGTTAAATTAATTTCCCCAAGCTGAGTCTGTTTTACCCATGATGATAATCGATGAGTGATCTCTCACTGCCCTTAACTCATGAGCCTTTTGTTATACTTTCTTTCCCCTGTCCAGTTGAGGAGGGGAGTGATAGAGTGCTTTTGGTCAGTGTCTGGCATCCAGCCAGAGTCAACCCACCACAGTGGTGCAATTTTGGAGTAAATGCAAAGAGCATGATGGGAAACTCTGAGTTATCCAAAGGGAGGCTACTACGTACAGATTAGAGGATTGAATAGATGAGATCGGACAGAAACACTAGCAACCATTTCTAGGAGTTTTCTACTGTAAAACCAAAATGGAACTTAAATGGAAGTTTCATCAGGAAAGAATTGCTTATCAAATTTAGGGCGACTCTCCACAGTAGCCAGTAAGATGGTGATGCTCTTCTGTGAGTGGGCCAAGATCCAATTCCAAGTCTTTCAAAAAAGTCTGTCATACACCATAACTGTACTCTCATTGCCTGATTTCTCTCTTCCACAAAATACTTCTTAAAAGATTTTACTTGCACTCCAATGCAGAACAGGAGTAAAATATGTGACAGCTCATATATTTTGAATATCTATTTTTCCATATATATATAGATCATATATAATTCATTGGTATCATATATTTGCATTTTTTCTGCGTCACTAGAGACAGTGTGGAAAAAGACAAAAGTGGCTGCCTTTGGCTCAGAGACATAGCCTGTCCTCAGAGGAGCCTGTGTGACACCAGGATAACACAGCATAGCATTCTCCCTATGAAAAGAAGCAAAAGAGATCTGGATCTAAGGCCAACAAAATGGGGACTGCTATAAAAGTTATGAAATGTAAAGTTATGAAATGTAGGTAGGACTAGGAAGACAGAGAGGAAAATTAATAATAAACCTGGATGTAAAATCAGCCTATTGGGGAGATGCAATCTTATTCTTCTCCTGGCTTTGCTCTTCTGTGTTGTTCCTACTCAGTTATTCAGTGGAAGAAAAAGAGTAACAGGATGAAATTACAAGAACCCCATAACAGAGCTTCAGCAGAGCTTAGACGTCTGAAGATCCAGAGGTAAAAAAACAAACAAACAAAAAAAACCCCAAACAAACAAACAAACAGAGAGGAAGTAAAAGGTGTTTTTCTCAAAGCCTGAGATGGAAAATGGGAATGCAGAGAAAAATTGAAATGAAACATTAAATATTTTCTCCTGGAACTCTGAAAGTTATGTTAACTCGATGCTTAAATTGACATTGTTATTGTTATTATTATTATTACCATTGCAGTTGAGTGTTTTAAAATGTTTTTGCCACCATTGTAAGAAACACCTAGTCTGAAAGAAGCAGGTCACAGTTTGGAAATATACACCAACAGCCAGGCTGCTGTGTGAGCTGTCAAGTTTTTGCTCAGTTCTTGCAAGTCTTCAGTTTAATGAAGTACATGAACATCAGAATGGAAACTCAAAAGTTCCTGTTCTTTCAGATACTGAATCTGAAAACAAAAGTAAAAATAAAACCTAATGTAGCTAATTTTTTATGTAAATACAGCTAAGCAAGTTATACTTGTTAAAAGACTGGATAGTTTTGTCTGCTGTGCTGACAAGACACTACTCCAGCACCTTGGTTTGAATAAGTACTAAAATATAGTGCAGGTTCTTAACTACCAATGTATAAGGCCCATACGAACATCATAAAGCTCAACAAGGCTAAGTGCAAGGTCCTGCACGTGGGTCAGGCAGCCCCAAGCATAGGCTGAGCAGAGAATGGATTGAGAACAGCTCTGGGGAGAAGCACTTGGCTCCAGGGAGACCTTACAACAGCCTTCCAGTACCTAAAGAGGGCCTGCAAGAAAGCTGGGGAGGGACTTTTCACAAGGACATGTAGTGATAAGAAAAGGGATAATGGTTTTTAAGTGAAGGGCAGGTTTAGATGAAATGTTAAGAAGAAATTCTTTAAGGTGAGGGTGGTGAGACACGGGCACAGGTCACCTGGAGAAGTTGTAGATCCATCCCTGGACATGTTCAGGTCCAGGCTGAATGAGGCCCTGAGCAACCTGACCTAGTTGCAGGTGTCCCTGCCCATAGCAGTGGGGTAAGAATTAGAATCTTTGAGGTCCCTTCCAACCCAAACCACTCTGTGATCTATGATTCTGTGTTTTCCTCTCCAGAAGCATGAATTTCTCCTTTGTAAGCAAGATACTTGAATTATGGTTTTGAGATCTATGGGTATACCTACCCTTTTCATTTGTTATTTGACAACTTCTGGAACTTTTTATTGTAAATACTTTTACTGTTTTAGAGACATATGTCCAGACACAAAAGTATATTTAAATACATTTTCAAGTTACCTATAGTACCACACTCTTCTAATATTATTTGTATCTGTTGCTACCCTGAAGTAGCCAATGTATAAAAATTAATTCTCATTAATAATCCTAACAGTATTGTTTTAGATATGCTCATTAAAGTTTTGATCATGAGTTCTTAGATTTAAAAATGTTAATTTTCACAAACAAGTCATGACTGCAAGTATTTTACTTTATAAAACTAGGGCAATAGTGGGGGGAAAATTTGACTCCTTGCCTTCAAAACTCCCAGAAATTTATTTGCCTGTAAGATAAAAAAGCAAACATTTTATCACATCACATCTTATCACAATATCACTTGTCATAAAGCATTTGCTACTATCCAAAACCACCTGACACTTATAGAGAAGCTAGTATAAGATTTACTGATTCTCATCCATTCCTGAAAAGTAATAAACAGGCATTTTTCATGGAGTGAAAGTTGTAGGGAATCTCCCCAATTACAGGGTAGGAGAGAGCTCTTTCATCTGCTTTTATAGCCTGCCTTCCCTCCCCAGTCCCTTAACACCCGTCTATCCCAAGACAGAAAGATTTTGTTAATCATTGCAAATGGGACTGAAAAGACCCTCAAGAGACTGTACAGAACATCATTCCCTGCTTCATACAGAAGCAGCTGTATCAAAACCATTCAGAGGTTGCATATCTGAGAAATGTCTTGTGAGCATGAAAGACTTGTCTGTTTTTTCTAGCTAAATCAATTGATTTAATAAAAAAGTGCCACATCTTTCTACTCTTTTACATGCTTAGGCCATCATAGCTGTAACAACACAGCTGTTAAACCACTCCCCAATGATGCTCATACTGAAGAAGAACATTCTATGAGTACCCCAGACATTTTCTTCCAGCACTTAACTATCACTAAAATCACAATTTTTTCTCCTAAGCATCCTAAACTAAATTTTCCTTACTACAACGTAACATATAATTCTATCATAATTTCTTACCCTAACTGACATGAACCTAAATTACAGTTTAAATTCAACTAACTTTGCAGCTAATCCTATATTTCTGATGATTTTTAACTTCCTTCCTTTTATTTTTCTAAACTAGACTAAACAATTACTCTAATCTTTTCTAGTAAATCATGTTTTTACACATCTGATCATCCCTTTTGCTCTCCTCTGGACTCTTAATTCTATCTGCAATTTTTTCTCAAGTACCCTGCTCCCAAATGAGTGCAATACTCTAGCTGAGGACCTACCTGAGCTGAGCAGGACAAAAAGATTCATGTACCTCAGAAAAAACATTTCTATTCTTACACACCATTTTTACAACAGTGCAATGCTACTGACTCATGTTTGGTTTGTGACCCACCACATTTCCACATCCTTTTCTCCTTAGCCATTCCCCATGCTATATTTGAGTACATGATTTATTACTGACTAAAGATAAACCTTTACACTAAACCTTATAGACTCATATTCTGGCTGGTTTTCTAGAGGCTGTGACTGTCAAAAATCACTCTGAATTTGACTTTTATCTTCCAGAGTGCCTGGAACCTGTTTGGTGACCTCTGCAGGCTGAATGCCCACATGCTCTGACCTCTCATTTGAGACATTCATGAAATAGGGAACAGTTCTGACAGATCCTGTGGAGTCCCAACCTGAATGATAGTCCTCTCAGTATACCCCTCCAAAATCTCTAATGCGTAACTCCTTGTCCACAAAACAACCTCATCAAATTTTGCTTCTCTATAAATGGCCTGAAACAAGAAGAAAGCATGATGTTTGTGGAATGATTCCTCATTTTAGGACATGGAGTGGGAGACTCAATCTGAAAAGTGTACTAGGATTTCTCAGACATCAGAAAAAACACATTTTGGAGAAGCAAATCCCTGTGAGAGACAACGAGGCCAAGAAGGGCTGCTTTCCATACAATGCTGCCCTGAGTTTAAGGTGAGAGCATAACATTTGAAGTTTCAGTGAAGGAAGAAGTTCAGGAGGTTACTTAGCATCATGACTCCCAGGGATCTGTACATTACCAAATGTAGCAAACAGCACCCAGGAGAGGGAGAGACAATGACCCCAAAAGTGCCATGCATTCAACTTCACTCTGTTCCAGCTGAAGAGTTACAGAAGAAGGAGAAATGCTCTCATGGTGGTTTTCTACAGTCCTAAGAAAGGACAAAACTTGATTTTACATGAACACATGTTTTCAGCAAGCTAAACATACTGAAATGACCACCATTCAGCATCGATACTAATACAGTTAAAGAGCAAGGAATAAATATCTAACACATTTAGTGCATGCACAGATATTGCTGTTGAATACAGAGCAATAGCTCTGGTGCACCAGGCAGCACTGCAGTCACAGAACAAACACATGATTGCAAACACCATGTTTTGCTTCATATGGATTGCATCATGCAAATTATTTGTGTTGCCTGCAGATGTAGCCTTAATTCAAAAGCATAGACAGTGTGGTCCAGCCCTCTTGTGACAAGTACCTGGGTACAGAATAAATGCTTTGTTCACAAATGCTCATACTGAACACCTTCCACTGACATAGGCAGCTAAGCACTGCCACCTTGCTCAATTTTACACAGCCATCCTGCACTTGCCCTGTACTGCACACCAGAAGGAACCTCTCAGATGGAAAGGATAAGATTCAGAATAAGGTCTCAAAAAGGTAAAAGAGATACACTGGGTCTCCTGTGACTGTAGCTGCACACCTTTGAACCTGAGGGTTGCACTTGAGTGAACAAATCCTACCTGGTCTATGCTGAAATGGTTATATCACATACTGGCACAGGGGACCTTGGGGGTTCATAACTTTTGGGGTACATTTAGTTGGCATTATGTCGGCACCATTTTGTCCACCCCACCTGTGCAACCCTGTAAGTCCATCAATTCAAGTTCTGACATTGCCTATGACATATTTGATATGCTGACAGTAGTACTACACAGACAGGACTTGCTACAGATATCTAAAAGTTCAGGACTCTGAAGGTAAGTTGAATTAAATCCAACATGACTGTGAACAGCTCTGTGGGAGCTCCGGGCTGACAGAGACACACTCCTAAAGCATTTCCGTCTCAGGATGTTCATCTGGTTCCTGACTCTCAGTCAAATTCCTTGCAAAGCACCTTGAAATTTTCATTCTCCATGCAGACCCAGAAGTCTGCATTAGGGTCACCTTCCCCTTAAAAAAAAAAAGGGCCTACTTGGTACACACTAGGCTGCGTATTTGCCGTCCTGTCCACCTTCTTTGCTTTGACCTCAAAATGTTTGTAGAAATTCTGATCTGCCATTTCCTAGTGGTAACTTACATAGAAAGCCAACAGTGAAACTGCTTCTCTCAAAAGCAGCAGCTCCTGCTCCTGCTAGCCAAGTATGGCTGGATTTATAGATATAGATATATAGAGATATATATATATGTATATGTATATGTATATACACATATTAGCACATACCTCTGACATATAAGTGACCTTTTGCACCAGCTGGTAGCTGACAGGAAATTAATTTCTGGGGCAAAGACATTTTTTTGCTTGTCACGCCTTGTTGCAGCACTGCCCTGTTCTGAGCACCAGAAAGTGCTGGACTGCTGCAGAGTCTTCCTGTCCTGCTTTGCCATGGCCATGTGGTGACAGTGTCCACCACCAGTGACCTGTCACAAACATGGCAGTTAGTCAGTAATTGTGTGGGAACATTCACATTGGCAAATATCCTGTTGCCTACCTCACGGCCAAGCTGATGCTGTCTGCACTCTGCCTGTACGAGGGAAGCAGGCAGGACCTGTTCTCCAGGTAGCCCCCTTCAAGTGGGAGCAGGAAGGATGGAGCAAAATCCCACTTGTGCCATTCAGGCAGATTGGGTTAGCAGCTGATGAATTGTGGCTATCTGAGCTATAGCTTATTCCTCATGGGTAAGCCAACTCAAATTGAAAACATCAACACTCTTCAGCAACAAGTTTGTGTGTGTGGACACAACTCAAATTAGAAGCAATGTCTGACTTAAGACTACAGTTATTCCACAGTGAAGACAAGTCCATGTTATCCAACATCCCCTTCCTGGGCTTCAACTTAAATGGTTATTCAAACGTTACTGTGAAAAAAAGCCCTGGCTGACACTTCCTACCCAAACTTGGCAATTCCTTGAATTTTCCTCCAAAATCTGCTTTGTCCTAGCTTTCTCTGGGCACAAAGAGACACTCCCACATCCTTTACATTCCAGTTGGGGCTAATTGAACTCACATGTCAGCATGAGTCAGCAGTAATTACCAGGAATATTAAGGAAAGATTTGGCACCGGATTTTGATAATTCAATAGCAGAGCCCCATGTTCTGTGGGGTCTTAGATTGGATCAAACCCCTTAAAAACACGACAGCAAAAGCTATATTGAGTTCTCTAGTCTCGTTCAACTATATATGGGCAGTTTGTGATACTGAAAGCATCTTTACTATATTTTTTGATATACCTACAGAAAGGAAAATCTAATGGAAAAATCATTTCTGAGTACTAAATCCTCCTTGCTGGAGTTTAAATCTGTTTATACGCTGAAACCGATGAATCAATATTAGACTGGCTGGCTGGCTTTTGTAAGCGCTCGCATTGCAAACAGGGCCTAGAAATGCATTTCCTCCTTACAATTCCTGAGCAGAAATCTGAATCAATGGGAAGCTGAGGCAATAACATACCTCCCCTCTCCCACGACTCAGCTGAAATTAAAATCCTGAAACCACAACGACCCGACTTTTCCACATACAATTGTTCATTCCCCACCACTCTTCCCAAAACAGTCCCCCTCCATACACCTTCACCCTACGGACTGAGTAGCCTTGTGCTTCCAGAGCCAGGGGCTGGAGGTGTTTACACACTAGCCCAATGCAGCCCCTAAAATCTTAATCTTCTCTTCAAGACTGAAGAACACCTGAATACACCTTTATGGTCAACTATGGCAAAAAAATCGGCTGTCGCAAACATATACGGGCGCAGAGACGTGGTGGATGAGCAGTGAAAAGTGAGGACTGTCTCAGCCTTTGCTGCGCCGGCGGATGCCAGCAGGAGCAACAGTGTTAAAGTCACCACCAAAACCTTAACTGGAAACTCTTTCTGGATCTCAATACGTACAGTATAAGGTACTTTGTTTGTCACGGAAATAAATTCTTGCTCTTGGTTGCAAATTAACCAAGTGTCTTGCCAGTGAATTTGATCTTGTCAGTCATTAAGTCTCTCACTTAAACAAAATTATTTAGTCTTAGCCCTGAATCATAACACTCTCTACGGTTCATAAAGGAGAACTGTTTCATTTTATCTACTCCAAATATATGTGCATCAACATTCTTCTTAACAGTCTACATCCAAACACAACCAGATCATTCAGTTAATTTAAATCCAGTCCTGGCTGTCTTTTTGAAACCCCCAACTACGAAACATCAAGCATATTCTTGGGTTTTTTTCTGGTGGGTTTTGTTTCTTTTTTTTTTCTGGTTTAATAGTCCATCTCCTAGAAACTCACTAAATGACGCACAAACATTGTTTGTGTCTGTCTTCAGAAAAAAAAAAAAAGTCTTTTACATGATATAATTTGGTTTTATGCTATTTAAATTATTCTTTAAAAAGAACAGAAAACTACAGCTTCACCCAAAGACGTACAAAATTCTTGTTTACTAAACAAAGTAACACGAAGTCAGAAAAAGCACCAGAGCCTTTCCCTCACTGCTTTTTGGCCCTTTGGTATGTCAAACTGAAACACAAGGATCCGTAGCTCTGAAGTTATAAAACGCTGAAAATTATCTTCAAGGCAAGTACTGGCTGACCCTAAGGCAAACCCACCCTGTCCAGTTCCAAGCGAGTGCACCTGGGGCTCGAAAGAGGCAATGTGAAACTTTATTTCACTTGTTTTCCCCTCGAAAGGTCTCTCGAAGCGTCTGTGGAAAGGATGTGGCCAAGGTGCCGCGGCAGAGCCCCCCGCCGCCCCGGTTTAAGCCCTCGGGACAGAGAGGCACCGCTCGGGCATCACCCATCCGAGCGTCGGCCGTCACCGGCACCCCCGGCGCTCTCGCCTGGGAGCTGCG
>NW_008246059.1:784500-795621 GCF_000691975.1 Corvus brachyrhynchos
GCTCCACCGCGGGATCCAAGGGGGAGCCTACATAGGTCCGGTGCACCTGCCCGCGCCGCCGCGCAGGCCGGCTATACCGAAAAGTTGAAACGGAAAAGTGCCGTGTGGGTCTTTCCCCGCCTCGGAGATGCCTGGAACAGCCTCAATCCCCCCTGCATGGGTGCCGCCGGAGGGGACTTCCCTCTGCGCCCCGGCTGCCGCTCCGCCCGGCCCCGGCGTTGCTACGCTTGCCGTCTTGTTCCGTTCCCGCAGCATCAGCACAGCTCCCTCGGCATCACCGGTGCTTTCAGTACAGCACCGCATTTAAAAATGAGTTCCCGCGCCGTATCTCCCGGCTTCTCCTGAAAGCCGAGAAGCAGCTGGGATAATTTCTTTAACTGGCAGTGTTTGTTTTATTTCCCCAGAACGTTTTGCCGACGGATTTCAGGCTTGTACTGGAAGCGGCAGGGGATCCCGGTCAAGCGGCAAGGCCTTTTGCGAGTGGTGTTAGATGCTGGAGTTCTGTAAGTACCTAAAGTGGCGCTTGTGTGGGAGGCTTAAGGAGAGGACAGACGAAACCAGAGCAGGCTGATGCAGAAAATCAAAGGTAACAAAGTGAAAAACCATCCTCTCCTTTGTGTCGTGCCAGTCCTCAGCGAGGAGATCCAAACTTTGAACCCCCAGCAGATTTCTGGGACTGGTTGCTGTGGGAACAAACTGCCTGCTGCTCCTCAGACCTGGACTGCCGAGGTGTCCTCTCAGATGAAGATGCAGTGGCAGGTACCACCCATCAGACAGCAGTGCCCTGTACCCCCTGTCTTCACCCTAGACACAGTGCCTCAGCTGGCTGAGATCTGTATCCGCAAGCAGTCCTCTGGGAAAGGTCAATTTTCAATATACAGGTGGCAGGAACATACGGGAAAAAAATATTTTCTTTCCTATATGTATATTATAGGAAAGCAAAGAATTCCACTTTTGCTAATCATAGAATATTTTGGGGCAGAAGGGACCTTTAAAAATCATCCAGTCCAACCCACCTGCAAGGGGCAGGAGCACCTTCAGCTAGATCAGGTTGCTCATCCAAACCAACCTTGAACATTTCCATGGATGGGGCATCTACCACCTCTCTGGACAACATGTTGCAGGGTTTCACAACCCTCATTGTAAAATACTTTCTTCCTTTCATCAAGTCTGAATGACCTAATAGATGTTTCATCCATATGAAGCTCTGCTCGCAGGTTGCTTGTGGTGCAGACTTAATAAAAATATAGTGCCTGACCACTAGTTTACTGGAGAAAAAGACGAGAGGAACAGGAGTACCAGAGTACTTGAGCCTTCTCCTCTCTCATCCTGGACAGTGGGTGAGGAGGGTGGCCCCAGCTCGATGGTCAGTCTCCATGGTTGCATTCTTGTGGCTTCCAAGCTTTCCCAGCTCTTCAGAGCTGTCTCTCTAGAGTGCCCTACCACCTGATCTCACGATCAGTTTTAAGTCTTTGGCTTGACTGTTTTTGTCTTGGTTTTAGCAGGGAAACTGCATTTTGACAAATGGACCCACATAATAAACTTCTATCTCTCTGTTGCCCATGTTGTTCAAGATGAGGGGAAACCCAGACCCCAGCCCTCCTGTCCTGTGCATAAAGATGGAAGAGCCCAGCTCACAGGAACACTATTGTTCCAGCAAAATAGAACCAGTCAGTGTTGTTGATTGCTCTGTTATATCTTCCCAGACAGAGCCTTGGCTATAAAAATAGATGCAATAATCCACATGGACAGTTGCAATTGTAAATGGTATTCAAAAAGCAAAAACAGAATTCATAGTTTGACACAGACATATCCCCAGTCCATCAGGTTGTGACACACTGGCAGCGTGTCTGTGCCAAACTATGAATGTTGTTATTTATTTTGCCTCCAAATGCTACTTACAATTGCAACCTTCGCTGTAAGTTAGTGTATATATTTTATATTGGATGTTTTCTGAGTGCCTTTGGTATTGTCTGCACTTACTATATTCACAGGACTGAATGCAAGTTAGACCCCTTGGGCCACAATAAATCTTCAGGGACTACACACTGTGCTTATGTTAGGAGGATTTGCCAGCAAAACCGTACCAACAAAATCCTATCTGGCAGAGGCAAGGCCTATGTTTGGAAAGAGAAATCAAAGGCCATCAACACTGAATAGCTCTCCAGTAGACGGAACAATGGTTCGTCTGCTGCCAGGCCATTGACAGGGAGTGATTTACCCAGAAAACAATTGGGGGGTGAGGGGGTGAAGCCCAGAAAGTTCTGGATAGTGGTGAGACAGTCATGGGACTGCTACTGTTCACTGCTCTTCCCGGTGAACTCAATGCCACAGAGGAGACCAGGGAACTAGGAGGTGTCTTGGTGCATGAAGACTCATCAGAGATCACTGACCAGACATGAACTGGCTTTGAATAAGAAATGGTGTCACCCCATGGTATTCAGGTCACTCTAACATGTATCTTCCTGAGCTTGTTTGATGGGGGCTGGAGCCCCAAGGTAGCATATGTCCAGCTTGGAATTTGGATTCCTTTGCACCTGTCTGCTTTGGTACATCCAAAGACGATGGTTCAGATGCTTTATGGGAGCTTATTCCACGTACAGCTGAATGACCAAGCCTACAGAGAGAGTATCTGTGCTGTGTTTTCTACACTCCCTGGATTTTACATTTTGTTAAAAGTAATCACACTTGCCAGGCAAGAATTGTTTTTCATAATCTCATGCTGCTGACTGTTTATACTTATACCAGCTATGTGCAGATCATTTTTATACGAGTTAGGCTTACTGAACAACTGCCAGATAGTTCTGCTTTCCTTCTTGAATTTTAATTGCTTACTTTCCCAGCATCTATTTTTAAAATGGAACTGTAAATGGAACAGTAAGTTCCATCACTCACCATAGATGCAGTGGGTCAGTGCTCTCCTTACTCCTCCTTTGCTCCTTCCTGCAGGGAATGTGGAGGAATTATTAAGGAAACTCCCCAGTCTGACCATTCATGAGACTCACTGGTAGTCTATAACACCAGAGACTTTAGCTGCTTCACCCACTTACTAAAATTTTCCTGAATGAGGTTTCAAAGCAGGTGTCTTTGAAATATCAGTTTCTTTCTCCCAAACTCCTACTTGAAAATGTGTGTTCATTCAACAGGCTGATTTGAACACTGAACTTAGACTCATCCATACCTTCATTTTCAAGACCACATGCCATGAATTTCTCACATAATCCCATTTCATTTCTGGAAAATAATTATAGACTTTAGTCTTCACCTCTCTTCTTATGGTCAGCATTATTTCAAGCACCTACACACTCAGAGCATCCATTTTATCCCTAGTGTTGCAGCATTTTGAATGTAACTAGTTGCTCATCTGTGTCCTTTTGCTCATTTTTTAATATGTCCCATCAATTTTAGACTATTGGGAAGGAAGGTGATAGTGTGCAGGAAACTACCAGAGAGCTGGAAGCCAATGTAATTTTCTTTTTGATCCTTTAACTAACATACGCTTTTGAAAAAAGAGACAGACATTCTTAATATTCTCATAAACACAACCATTTCCTCATGAAGCAACACTGGTTGCTTCTTGTTCCTTCCATACTGCTTTCATAAACTCTGAAAGTACAAAGTGATTGAAATACACTCAGTCTCCAGATTGCCAGAGCTAGCAATTTCAAACAATTTCAAATTAACTTCTTTTCTTTGAATAGTGTTTCAGAACTATGCTATTTCAGGGTGGGAAAGAAGGCATATGAGATGTTTGGATAACATTCTTGTTAAACTGCAAGCTGTCCTCACTCTGGATTTAGCCCCCAATTTAATCAACTGATCATAATAAATGCAAAAGAAGTGAAATCACAGCTCAAAAAGCATCTTCATGACCAGGGATTTTGTTTTGGTTTGGATTTTTGGGTTTTTTGTTGGCTCTCTTTTTTTTTTTTTATTTTTAATTTTCCATGTTGTGCTTAACTGGTACTGGGTACCTCTCTAAACTTACGTACTTCCAAGGATTGTGTTTATTAACCTCAGCTAAGCGTGTTACATAGCAACAAAAATTTCATTGTCTGAGCTACTTTTGCTTATATTCCCTACTCCTTGGAGGGCTGCGGGTTGGTAAGGCTGATGTTTCCTTGAAGGCTTCTGAATGCTGCAGAGAGAAAAAGAGAACTTTGGATGCTGTGCTGCTGCTGCCTGCATGCAACATCTCTGCTTGCTTGCTGAGTGAGAAGCCTGTCTGGGAGCCTTGGGGGAAAGAAGGCTGAAACCACTGCTCACTGGTGCCTGGAGCAGCAGTAGAGCTGAGGTCTCTGATAGCATCACTCTGTTAGTGACAGTGACCTTGGAATTGAAATTCAGTCACTTTTGTCTTCATTTCCTCACAAAGGGGACATTGACTTCAGTGAGGATAAGACCTGGTATCTAGCACAGAAAGTGTAGGTGGGTGCCTGGAGCACAGAAGCACCTTTACAAGCCACCAGAGAAAGGCAGATGAAAAAGTGTCTTAAATGCAGAGAGCTCAAAAGAAGAATGAGTGCTTATAACAAGAAACTTCTTGCATCCTTCTCTGGCTTCTGTGCACTCCAGTTCTGTTTCTACCAATTCCCCTGACCTGTCTTACATAGAAGTTCATATGAACCTGTGAATTGTAGCAAAATGCAAGGAGAAATGTTTAATTCACTCATATAGACTGGAGAAAAAGAAAAAAAAGTTTAGAAATCTAAAGTCTATCTTCCCAATGGAAGTGAGCAGAAAGAAAATAAGAAAATATTTGTAACAACACATTATGAGATATCAAGTATGTTTTTTCATATTATTCATTTATTGTAAGAAATCATACAGTCAGCTAAAAAAACTTGATTTCCTTAAGTATTAAAAGAGGGTGCTAAAAGAACATGCAGAGCATGTTACTTACAAGTAACTTGTAAGTAACTTACAAGTAAATGACTTACAAGTCATTATTGCTTATAAAAAATCCATAAATAACTGCATCGTTTCAGTGAATTTTTGACGGTTCATTCCACATGGTCCATCTTTCCTCAGACAAGTCAGTTGCTAAAAACAAGCAGTAAATCATCCCCGTTCTTTTATTTTAATACTGAAAAGAATATTTGTTTTTATAACCAAATTGATTTAAGACTTAGCGTGGCCACAAAACATTCTAAACAGATGTCTAACTTGAAAGACACTAATATGCTTTCTTTCCACATAGTTACAGAAATTTGGGGTGCATGCAACCTAAAACCTAGGCTTTTAAGCCCAAAGGAAAACACATTTAGAATATATATAGATTATTTTAAGTAAGTATTTTTAATAATGTACTCCAGTGAATAGAAAACATGCTTGCTGCACAGCTCTGTCACTGAATTAAAAGCCATGTCATCAGAAAAGTTGTTATGTTATGTTATTTAGGTACAGAGGAAGTATCACTGTATTAGTACAGTGGATTTTTGTTTATAGCTGTAGAGGGCTCAGAGTTGAGAAATTTTTTATTGACACATATATGAACAATGTGATGTGTTGCACAGCCCATGAGCTTCCATGATTGTGCGTAGCACTTCTGCTGGTAAGTATCCAAAATGTTTCATCCTGAGAGATTCAATAGCAGAGGAGCACCAAATGTTTCTTCCTTTGACCTGAGTTATGACAGTATGGTAACCATATTCTCTTCAGAAGATTGCCTGCTGCCTTCCTCTCTCTGGTGCATTGACTGATACAGTGGGAATTGCACATTCACCAGACTGTTCTGGAGCTTTTTCAGTAGAGGATTAGGACTGCTAAAGAGGCTAAGCTCAAATCAAAGGGGGCAAAACCAACCACATTGAAAATGGGAATCATCCTGATCTTTTTTCTGAGTCCTGTAGAAGATAGAGGGTATTTCTTCTATGAGGTAAACTCACAGATCTGATGTGAAGCTACACCAGTGCTTCTCATTCCTGCACACAGCTCACTTGGACAGTGCAGGCATCAGGAGCAATTGTGGCTGGCAAGAACTGATCCCGCAGTGCTCCACCACTGATTCTCTGCCTCTGCCTAACCTGCTCCTTCTCTACAGCCCTCAACAAGAGACTACCTGAGAAGTGCAAATGAGGCTGTTCCCTAAAGGAGCCTCTGTCATATGAAGCTGAGTGAGATGGCAACAAGTGCCAGGCTGTGATGTGGATGAGCAAAACGGTGGTGCTGGTCAGGGATGTCCTTAGCTCAGTTCTTTCGTGGAGAGCTTCCTGAAATACTTGGAGAAGCCTTCAACTGCCCCCTCCCAAAGAGCTGCTGCCCATAAACTGAGGATAGGGCAGAGCTGACTAAAGCTGTGGAAGGAAGAGATGTCAAGCACTTGTTTACTCATGCTCTGGATGCCCTCATGAATTTCAAACCGTCAGAACAGCACTTGCAAATTGTGTATGCTTGTGTGCATGCATATGGTGTATGCTTGTGTACATGCATATGGTGAGGAAGAGGCAGGTAGAAGCGGGCACATTTTTGTATTTTCATTGAATTTGAAATGTTGACTATTGTAAACTGTAGCTTGATGTCCAGTTTGAGCAACTGGACATACCAAGTTCCTCATGGAGAATTTTAAGGAACAGAGGGATTGTACAACTGAATGAGAGCTCTGAGCAATCAACAGCTTCTTGCCAATCATACCACAAAGTGTACATTGTGGGGGGGAGTACCATACAGTCTCTCGTTTTCTCCCCGAAAATGGCTTGGCTGTAGGTATTTCATGGGCATGACTTTGTTCCTAAAGTGTAAGTGTTACCAAGAGTGCAGATACATGCACTGTGCTAACAGTGAAAGTTCAAATTAAGGAAAAGGGAGAATTTGAGATAATGTTACAAACAAAAAGAAGTTACTGGAGTAGACTGCATTCCTAAGGGTTGTTGTAAGAGGACAGCAACCCAATTTTTAGATCTAAAAGCACTTTGCTCCCTCAAGAAGGGGAGAATTGAGACAGGTGTTTGTCAATTCTTGTCTTTCTTGGGGTTTGTTTTTCTATCTCTTTCTCTCTCTCATTACTATTATTATTCCTATAATCATCATAAGTGTTATTATTTTGTCTGGTTTTTTGTTTCAATTATCAAACTGTTCTTATCTCAACTCACTTTGTGCTTTTTTCTGATTCTCCTCCCCATTCCCATGGGGGCAAGGAGCGAGTGAGAAGCTGTGTGGTACTTAGCTGCCAGCTGGGGTTAAACTACAACAACCTGGTAGTGGTGTAAAGACTTACATGCTGATAGAAATTGGGTTTGGGAATACTGTACCTTAGAAGATAGGAAGCAGATAGGAAGGCCAATAGGTATTTAAGGCCGAACACGAGGTAATCAGACATCTTGACCCTACCTCTTTCTATCTGAACACTGCTGGAACCCAGGAGCTGGTAGCTATATGTGTGCTTTTCTATATTTTTTTGTCTTTCTTTCTCTTTCTTACTCTTCTAATTCCCCTTTCTTGGAATTGTTGAGTAACTTAAAATCGAATGGGCTTAGAGTTGGTTGATTTGAATAGGCCAAGTTAATCCTTTAAGAGGTATTGTACGTTAATTGAATGTTGCACTAAACTTTTTGCCAAAGTTTCTCTGATTTTCTAAAGTTGTCAGCAAACTCCTTTTTGTTGTTTTGACCTCTTAAGACTATCTTGTTGGTATTTCCCTCCTGCATCTAACTCAGAGTACTTGAACAACCATAAGCCCTGTCAAAAACCTCATCAAGAGAGTTGTTTGGGGCTTTACAGCTGTCCTCATGGGGTTTGGCTGTTCACCTTTGCTATAGGCCATGCTACTTCTGTATCAACTGGCATTTTTAACAGCCATACCCCATTCAACTATCTAAAGTCCCTCTTCTGCCAGGTCATCTGGCAAGTTAAATACTTCCACCTTCCTCTGCTGTCATCCTTGGCCTTTCACTCTCTGTCACCTCCTTTACCTTTTCCTTACTTCAGAGACACCTTTGAAAAATCCTGAAATTTGTCCCAGAGGCCCCTCTTTCCTCATTCAAACCAGAAGTTTGGTCTTTCTTTATGTCAGCAGGTCAGTACATTTCAGGAACAGGCACAGAGCTTGTGCTTGGCAGGACAAGGCTCCATGGAAAAAATACAGCCAAACTGTTGTTTCACTGTGCCTTTGCCATCTTCTTGACTGTGATTTATAGGAGACTTCAGACAGTGATTGATAACTTTACTATCAAAAAATGCTCTGAAACAATACATACTGAAAACTCAGAAACTTTTTCTGATGTGATTTCCTTTGTGATCCAATACATATGTCGTAGAAAATAAATCCTTAGCTATGTAGTGCTCTGCTCTTGAGTGTTTCTGTGATGGGGTTCATGGTGTGTTGGGATGGCCCACGAAAGCCAGGTACATAGTCCTGCAGGAGAAGAAATGGCCTGGTTAGAAAGCTGATGCAGTGCTACACGGACTGATTTGATTGAGTTCGGGCAGTGAAGGGGGAATAAGGTGTTTTTTCCCTTTAGATATTAAATACTTCTCGATTTTATGGTTAAATATAAAACACACTTAATACAATTAATTATGGAATTGCCTTAATTCCTTGGTGGATACTTTAGATATTGCAGACAAATTTTGGCATCTTCTGTAAAAACAGGATACGTGGTACTTGCAGGTCTCATGCTGAGTATCCTGAAATTATCTCAAAGCCAAAGAAATGTTAGAGTTTCGATGTGACAGGTCAGCTGAACTGGATGGCACTAGACCTTTACACTTGTTTCTCCAGCTCTGGCCACAATGGTTTTGTCCCTTGCTTTCCCAAATACTCATCACTTGAGCTGGGCTAGATTGCTATATTCTTTCTAAGCTTGCAAGAGGCAGAACTTTTACTCTCCAGAAATAAAGGAGACAAACCAGAATAAAACCAGACTGAGATGGCATACGTAGAAGAATGTGCAAGTGTTCACATTCAGTCATTTTCACTAGGGTGTTAATTCTGATATTCCAGTAATAAAACAGAGTGAGGTAAGGAACATATAATCTTTTCCTTAGGGAATCCTAAGGAAATTCTTCTGGCACATTGGAGCTTTGAAATCAACATACCAACCCCAGGCGGAGAGCAGTTTTTACTATCTCCTCTGAAATGTTGCCGACAAGACAAGTGTTCTCAGGGAAAGGAAGCTGACTGATGTTGGAGCAGGAGGATAGTGTGCCATCTCCCATTTCTGTAAAGTCTTGTCAGGCGTCAGCTATCTGGTGCACTTTTTCAGGAGAAAGCATCAATCTTGTTTCTTGGCACTTGTTGTCTGTCATCAACATCTCTTCTGTTGGCCATGCCTAAAAGTGTGGATTTGAATGAGTGCACCATGCCAACAATCCTGTCCAATTTCAGAGCTGGGAGACATGACAGGAGTCTTGCCAAGAGTGCTGTTTGCCTCAAGTGGGGTTGTTGGCCACTTTCAAATCCTTGATCTTCATTCTATGCTGTAATGTTATATCTGTGGACTTAAACAAGCATGATGGTGTCAATACCACCAAGGGTACCAGCTTATGCATCTGTACAGGACCGTCTGCATCATCACTTTACCCCAGGGGCAGGCATCTGCTGTGTGTGATGACCAGGACCAGCTGATAAACGTCAGAAGGATTTGCCAGCATGTGCCTGTTCAGTCCTAGATTGTGCAACCTGGCCGTACCACAACCTTACAGTGGAACGGTACCACTGGTTCACTCTGACTCCAGGAGCAGTAAAATGCTTCACATTTGTCCCTCCACCCCTCCCATTCTTCCCATGAAGCAACAGGTACTGCCATGCCTTGAAGCAAGAGGCATCTGCAGAACAGCGGGCTGGTCCTTGACTACACTCCTGTGATTGTCCCCATGGGTGGAGCAGGATTGCATATCGCTCTGAAACAAGAGATCACTTGGGCAGCAGTTGGACTCAAGGCTGAATTTTTAGACGGGGGCATAATCAGATAAGAGGTTGTATCTGGCTCCATCTGTCTTTCATAGGAATTGGAGGCCTACATCAGGACTATTGCCAGAGTCACTGTGGTGTGGGAAGCTCATCTACCATTCACCAAGATTCTGATAGTTTTTCTTGCACAAGAATTCTCTTTAAATCTCTTCTATGTGCCACTTTTTGCAAATGGAAAGCCTTTTCTAGCTTTTGAGTGTCCAGATGTGCAGATTAATGTTCCTGGTTTGGGAGTAAGAGGTTCAAGACATCTTAAGCATTTTAGTATGCCTGCCTGGAAATTGAATCCACTTCCTTCTACAATTAACCATTGGTTGGCAAAAAGGCATATATATAAATTCATTGGTGATACAGAACATAATACTATGGTAACAGAACATAATACTATGGTAACTTCTCACTAATGGTGAGAAGCATATAATAATGCTGTTTTTGCAAACTTCTTGTTAATTTTGAACTTTCAGAACTTTTGCTTATGTTGTTCTTCACCTGTGCTCTTGAGAGGCTCATACTGTATGTTTAAGGACAGAAAATCACATGCAAACTCTGGTTTCGTTTTAGGTTCTTAGTGAACGAAGCTAATATTAGAAAAAAGTCATGGTAAGTAGCTATAATATTGTCACAGCAACTTGTGCTTTTCATGTGTTCTAAGCAGTTGAACCAAGAGAAATGTATTTCTGATTAATGGGTAAAATGACAGGGTGCATCCCATTTCCCTCTTCCTCTCCTGCTCCAGCATGATCTGCTAATGTTATCCACATTCTTGTAACTTTTAAGGACAGATACAGTTAGTGAGGGATAGCGAACAATGTTTACTTAAATCATTGTTGTAGTTGTAATGCTATCCTGTGGAACCCTTGGGGGAAACATGCTCCTAGAAATTTCAGCTCAGTACTTTGTGCAATTCTATTTGAGATTTCTATTTTTTGACCAATAATTATTTATAATTAATTTACATTGTGCTGTGTCTCCAGTTATTTGAATAGGATGGTTTGTAGTGATTCTCAGATACAGCTGAATTGAACTAAAATGTGGAATACTACATATGCCGTTGTGTCTGAATTGCATTTTCTTGCTTTCTTTCCTGTTTTCAGTTGATCGCTGGAATCTAGGAGTGCTTAAACCTTTTTCTGCCTACTCTTTTACAAAAGGGGTGTTGTGATACAAGCAAGCCAACTTAACAGCCAGGAGGTTTCAGAAGGCATAGTCCT
>NW_008246059.1:795643-800770 GCF_000691975.1 Corvus brachyrhynchos
CATAAGTTGCCTTGAAAGGTTTAAATTTGGAAAGTAACTCTTGAGGGAAAGGTGGTAGAAAATCAGTGTTTTTTCCCTCTCTCCCCTATATTTAAGAGTACTACTTCCCTTTAAGATTCAGGAAAATAATTTCAGGTAGGAGTTTACCTAATAATAGGGTTTGTTCAATCATTAGATGACTGAAGTTTTCAACCAAATGTAATTAAAGCGCACAGTTTTTGTAGGGTCATGTGTAGCTCTTTATGCTCTTCAGTTGTGATGACTGCTGTGGGTATATGTCTTCTTTTGGTGCTAATGCAAGTGACCAGAAATGTGCAGTAAAATGGGGTGCTCTCTGAAATGCTGTTGCAGCTGTAGACTTGTAGGCAGATGCTGTCTACTAACAAGCTCTAACGTGAGGTTTTTAGTGTGCTGTACTCAGTAAAAATGCTTTTGTATTCATGAAAAGAACTGAAATGAAATCTAGCAGGAAATTTGTAGGACTTAGATTTATATTCCAATCTTGAAAGTGGTATCGCATAGGATGCTGGTGGGAAACCTGTCTCTCCTCAAATGTGATAAGATGCTAAGCATGGTTTAAAATGGTAACCTCCCTTTCAGCTTGCTTTGGCTTGTGGGGAGAATGGATGTTGAATACTTCTAAGTTTGGCTAAGAAAAATAGAGAAGGCACAAGTGGTTTAGGTCAGTGGTTTAGGTAAGTCTCCTCTTGAGGTTTTACTGCAGACAAATTACTAGTACCATGGGTGGCAGTGCTGTCCCACAGCACAGTACTTCATGTCAGGTAAGTTCATATGACAGACTAAGCTAGGCATGCTGAAATGTCTCCTATTCCCAGAGTATATGCCCTATTTTGAGATGAGCAACTACTGGTGAATATGAAGAAGGAAAAATTGTCAGCTACCCTAGCTTTTGTGATTTTTTTTGTTTTGTTTTGGGATTTGGGTTTTTTGGTTTTGTTTGTTTGTTTGTTTCAGGGTTTTCTGGTTTTTTTAGCTTTCTGCAATCCTATGAAAACAGGATGAGAGGAAAAGTTTTGAATTTTTTACTGGGTTTGCTGTAAGTTACATGAGGTGTTTTGCCTTTTTTCTCACAATTTGTTCTTAAAGCTTTCCTTTGAAAAACAGGATGCGTAGATTTTGCAAGATAAACTGGATACACTGTGTGACCTCACTGCTGACAGAGTAGAGGGGAGAAATTGAAGAGTTCTCTAGACAGAAAAGTTTGGGTGTTTGGGTGTGTCTTTTATGGAGCAACTCTAGATTTTGTTATCTAGTGTTAGTCTGACTCTTCTGGTAATGGCTTCTGAACACTGGGTACTGTAAAGGAGAGGAAGGTTGAAGTTGTGTGTGTGATGGGGTAGCAGATGGCTTAGCAGGTACAGGAAGCTCATGTGTTGGGCCAAAGTCATTGGGCTGGCTCTTGCCTGCAGGGAACTAACTGGCTGGGAAGTTCTTGGAAAGAGTTTTCTTGAGGAAAAAGTTGTAGCACGGCTTCAGGGGTTATACGGATGCCATAAGTGTCATTGTGGATCCTGTTTGCCTGTTGATGCTGTTTTTCTAAAGGTTGATCTCCTCTTTCTCCTCCTTAGCTGGTGCTTTGTAAGTGAATCTCCCTATTCATCATGGTGTTGTGCAGCTCAGCATGCAAAACGAAACTTAGTAAACTTCAGCTTAGTTTACCTGGCCTACTTCAAATGTCCTATTTGGTGTGGACTTAACTTGTTTTGGAGGAAAAGGTGTTGATTATAGCTGTCAAACTTACCTTGTTTTGGAGGAATATCACGTTATGTTCTGTTAAGAAGAGACATCATGGTGATCAAAGTACCATGGACATCGTGTAGAGTCAAAAGGTGAAAATGAGTGGAGAAGAAGACAAGAAGGCCTCTATTCATCACAGACAACCAGTCTGAGTCATTTAAAATTGATTGAATGACAAGGGTGGTTATGCTGTGTACCGAACTTCCACTTTCTGATTTGGGGAAATAATTTCAGGTAGGAGTTTATCTAATAGTTGGGTTTGTAACAGAATGTAATGGAACTCCAGTGGAAGAACTCCAGTCTCCTAAGCAACTTTTTATCCACTATTGAAAATAGAATCTGGTCCCCCTTCTACACATCTACCAATTATTCCTCTACAAGTACTTCAGCTAGGAAAGGGAGGTACTCCTTGTCTCCTTTCCTTCCAATGTTAATTGACTATGGAAAGGAAACTAGCCATGTCCTCTTTCCTGTGCATTCTTTTTTCTGCGAAATCATAATTTGTGGTGGGGAGACAGATGTAGTTGGCACATAACTACCAAAGCCTCAAAGACAGAAGTAGGAATACTCTACAGATTTGAAAAGAGAAATCCATTGTGTCGATTCATGTCATGCTTGTTTTTCTCAGCTGTGAATATCGGCGAGCAGACAGCTTCATTTCACATTCGAACCTCCTCTGCTGCAGATGGAAGCATGCAGCCACCTCCTAAAGTCCTGCTCCATAGCATGCATTACTTCCGCCTGCAGAGAGTACCTGCTGTTCTTACAATTCATCATCCATCTTCTTCTCTGGGTGAGCAGGGAAAAGAAGAATTAAAGCTTGGAAGTGAAAGCTTGGAGAGGAGTAAGGGAAAATGGGTTGGGATCAAAGCTGTTTGGAGGACAAGCAAGTAGAGCTGTTTCCTTTAAGACCATCTTTAATTACTGCATCTGCTATGGAAGGGCCCATCCACTCTATACAGGTGAGGTGCAGGCTTTAATGAGATTATCCTCTCTAGGTCAAATCCCTGCACTGAGACACTGCCAGGTGTATGCAGACCATGGGCAGATGACAGACGGACAATGAGGTTTCAGAAATTCCTTTTTCATCCTGTTTAAGTGCTTCAATAACTTATTAAAAGCTTTCCCATTATTGTTTTCCTCAAAGCAAGTCCATTTATTCTGGTCCTTTACTCAGTAAAGACTAGTAATTAGTAATCACCATTCCATTCTAACATGTAGGATTTAAGTTTCTTCTAGAAAAGAGAGAAAACCAGAAAAAAGCCAGTCTCTTTCCGTCTTTTTCCAGACATCATTATTTCTAAATCTCTCATCATTCTTTCTGCCCTATTCAGGTTCACTTTGGGGGGTCTTGTGTTTAAAACTAGGCCTTGCTTCAGTTCACTAGTAGCCTCTCACCTGAAACCAGCACTCCCACGTGGCCTGGCCAAGATAGGCTGACGCTTGTCCAGCATGGCTCAGTACTTCAATGGAAAGGTAGGTAAGATGTGAGCAACAAAGCAGTTTTCTTATGGTTTCCTGGAGAAAACGTGGGCTGGGGATCATGAAGGTTCCAAAAACCTAATCAAGAAATTAAGTGCTCATATCTATCTTTAATAAAGCCTTTTGAGGTTATCCAATGGATGTTTTGCAGACTTCTAAAACATCTGGTTTTGCTACATTCAAATCTTTGGAGAGAAGACAAAGTACATGTTTGTCCCAAACCAGAACTCAACTTTGTATGTCATTTCTCTTTCTTCAAAGGTTATAGAGAACTTTTCAGAATAACCTGTGATTTTTTTTCCATAAAAAGGCTCTTCAAGGTAAGATATGACACCTTCTTTAGAATTGGACAGCCCCAAGCTGCTCATTGCTTTGTGTTAATTCCTGTTTATTCCTTATATTAGGGGCTAATACACCAAAGAGTGGCAAGATTAATTGAAACTGCCTGGCAAAGCTGTTTAGGGTAGGGGACTTGCACTAGAATACCCTTAGCCATATTTGAATGAAGAGCTTTGCAGATTGTGTCAGTGGTGGCTGTCATGGTCAGGAAATTTTCTTAGCCTTAACAGTGCCAGCCTTGTGCAATAGCATTCCCCACAGCTTTAAGGATGACATGTCTCAGCAACAAGAGATCACTTGGGCAGCAGTTGGACTCAGGGCTGAATTTTTAGACAGGGGCATAATCAGATAAGAGGTTGTATCTGGCTCCATCTGTCTTTCATAGGAATTGGAGGCCTACATCAGGACTATTGCCAGAGTCACTGTGGTGTGGGAAGCTCATCTACCATTCACCAAGATTCTGATAGTTTTTCTTGCACAAGAATTCTCTTTAAATCTCTTCTATGTGCCACTTTTTGCAAATGGAAAGCCTTTTCTAGCTTTTGAGTGTCCAGATGTGCAGATTAATGTTCCTGGTTTGGGAGTAAGAGGTTCAAGACATCTTAAGCATTTTAGTATGCCTGCCTGGAAATTGAATCCACTTCCTTCTACAATTAACCATTGGTTGGCAAAAAGGCATATATATAAATTCATTGGTGATACAGAACATAATACTATGGTAACAGAACATAATACTATGGTAACTTCTCACTAATGGTGAGAAGCATATAATAATGCTGTTTTTGCAAACTTCTTGTTAATTTTGAACTTTCAGAACTTTTGCTTATGTTGTTCTTCACCTGTGCTCTTGAGAGGCTCATACTGTATGTTTAAGGACAGAAAATCACATGCAAACTCTGGTTTCGTTTTAGGTTCTTAGTGAACGAAGCTAATATTAGAAAAAAGTCATGGTAAGTAGCTATAATATTGTCACAGCAACTTGTGCTTTTCATGTGTTCTAAGCAGTTGAACCAAGAGAAATGTATTTCTGATTAATGGGTAAAATGACAGGGTGCATCCCATTTCCCTCTTCCTCTCCTGCTCCAGCATGATCTGCTAATGTTATCCACATTCTTGTAACTTTTAAGGACAGATACAGTTAGTGAGGGATAGCGAACAATGTTTACTTAAATCATTGTTGTAGTTGTAATGCTATCCTGTGGAACCCTTGGGGGAAACATGCTCCTAGAAATTTCAGCTCAGTACTTTGTGCAATTCTATTTGAGATTTCTATTTTTTGACCAATAATTATTTATAATTAATTTACATTGTGCTGTGTCTCCAGTTATTTGAATAGGATGGTTTGTAGTGATTCTCAGATACAGCTGAATTGAACTAAAATGTGGAATACTACATATGCCGTTGTGTCTGAATTGCATTTTCTTGCTTTCTTTCCTGTTTTCAGTTGATCGCTGGAATCTAGGAGTGCTTAAACCTTTTTCTGCCTACTCTTTTACAAAAGGGGTGTTGTGATACAAGCAAGCCAACTTAACAGCCAGGAGGTTTCAG
>NW_008246059.1:800838-804715 GCF_000691975.1 Corvus brachyrhynchos
ATTCCTGCACCTTACCTTTGTCCATATGTATAGTATGGATTCCATAAGTTGCCTTGAAAGGTTTAAATTTGGAAAGTAACTCTTGAGGGAAAGGTGGTAGAAAATCAGTGTTTTTTCCCTCTCTCCCCTATATTTAAGAGTACTACTTCCCTTTAAGATTCAGGAAAATAATTTCAGGTAGGAGTTTACCTAATAATAGGGTTTGTTCAATCATTAGATGACTGAAGTTTTCAACCAAATGTAATTAAAGCGCACAGTTTTTGTAGGGTCATGTGTAGCTCTTTATGCTCTGCAAGAGCTTCAGTTGTGATGACTGCTGTGGGTGTATGTCTTCTTTTGGTGCTAATGCAAGTGACCAGAAATGTGCAGTAAAATGGGGTGCTCTCTGAAATGCTGTTGCAGCTGTAGACTTGTAGGCAGATGCTGTCTACTAACAAGCTCTAACGTGAGGTTTTTAGTGTGCTGTACTCAGTAAAAATGCTTTTGTATTCATGAAAAGAACTGAAATGAAATCTAGCAGGAAATTTGTAGGACTTAGATTTATATTCCAATCTTGAAAGTGGTATCGCATAGGATGCTGGTGGGAAACCTGTCTCTCCTCAAATGTGATAAGATGCTAAGCATGGTTTAAAATGGTAACCTCCCTTTCAGCTTGCTTTGGCTTGTGGGGAGAATGGATGTTGAATACTTCTAAGTTTGGCTAAGAAAAATAGAGAAGGCACAAGTGGTTTAGGTTAGTGGTTTAGGTAAGTCTCCTCTTGAGGTTTTACTGCAGACAAATTACTAGTACCATGGGTGGCAGTGCTGTCCCACAGCACAGTACTTCATGTCAGGTAAGTTCATATGACAGACTAAGCTAGGCATGCTGAAATGTCTCCTATTCCCAGAGTATATGCCCTATTTTGAGATGAGCAACTACTGGTGAATATGAAGAAGGAAAAATTGTCAGCTACCCTAGCTTTTGTGATGTTTTTTTGTTTTGTTTTGGGATTTGGGTTTTTTGGTTTTGTTTGTTTGTTTGTTTCAGGGTTTTCTGGTTTTTTTAGCTTTCTGCAATCCTATGAAAACAGGATGAGAGGAAAAGTTTTGAATTTTTTACTGGGTTTGCTGTAAGTTACATGAGGTGTTTTGCCTTTTTTCTCACAATTTGTTCTTAAAGCTTTCCTTTGAAAAACAGGATGCGTAGATTTTGCAAGATAAACTGGATACACTGTGTGACCTCACTGCTGACAGAGTAGAGGGGAGAAATTGAAGAGTTCTCTAGACAGAAAAGTTTGGGTGTTTGGGTGTGTCTTTTATGGAGCAACTCTAGATTTTGTTATCTAGTGTTAGTCTGACTCTTCTGGTAATGGCTTCTGAACACTGGGTACTGTAAAGGAGAGGAAGGTTGAAGTTGTGTGTGTGATGGGGTAGCAGATGGCTTAGCAGGTACAGGAAGCTCATGTGTTGGGCCAAAGTCATTGGGCTGGCTCTTGCCTGCAGGGAACTAACTGGCTGGGAAGTTCTTGGAAAGAGTTTTCTTGAGGAAAAAGTTGTAGCACGGCTTCAGGGGTTATACGGATGCCATAAGTGTCATTGTGGATCCTGTTTGCCTGTTGATGCTGTTTTTCTAAAGGTTGATCTCCTCTTTCTCCTCCTTAGCTGGTGCTTTGTAAGTGAATCTCCCTATTCATCATGGTGTTGTGCAGCTCAGCATGCAAAACGAAACTTAGTAAACTTCAGCTTAGTTTACCTGGCCTACTTCAAATGTCCTATTTGGTGTGGACTTAACTTGTTTTGGAGGAAAAGGTGTTGATTATAGCTGTCAAACTTACCTTGTTTTGGAGGAATATCACGTTATGTTCTGTTAAGAAGAGACATCATGGTGATCAAAGTACCATGGACATCGTGTAGAGTCAAAAGGTGAAAATGAGTGGAGAAGAAGACAAGAAGGCCTCTATTCATCACAGACAACCAGTCTGAGTCATTTAAAATTGATTGAATGACAAGGGTGGTTATGCTGTGTACCGAACTTCCACTTTCTGATTTGGGGAAATAATTTCAGGTAGGAGTTTATCTAATAGTTGGGTTTGTAACAGAATGTAATGGAACTCCAGTGGAAGAACTCCAGTCTCCTAAGCAACTTTTTATCCACTATTGAAAATAGAATCTGGTCCCCCTTCTACACATCTACCAATTATTCCTCTACAAGTACTTCAGCTAGGAAAGGGAGGTACTCCTTGTCTCCTTTCCTTCCAATGTTAATTGACTATGGAAAGGAAACTAGCCATGTCCTCTTTCCTGTGCATTCTTTTTTCTGCGAAATCATAATTTGTGGTGGGGAGACAGATGTAGTTGGCACATAACTACCAAAGCCTCAAAGACAGAAGTAGGAATACTCTACAGATTTGAAAAGAGAAATCCATTGTGTCGATTCATGTCATGCTTGTTTTTCTCAGCTGTGAATATCGGCGAGCAGACAGCTTCATTTCACATTCGAACCTCCTCTGCTGCAGATGGAAGCATGCAGCCACCTCCTAAAGTCCTGCTCCATAGCATGCATTACTTCCGCCTGCAGAGAGTACCTGCTGTTCTTACAATTCATCATCCATCTTCTTCTCTGGGTGAGCAGGGAAAAGAAGAATTAAAGCTTGGAAGTGAAAGCTTGGAGAGGAGTAAGGGAAAATGGGTTGGGATCAAAGCTGTTTGGAGGACAAGCAAGTAGAGCTGTTTCCTTTAAGACCATCTTTAATTACTGCATCTGCTATGGAAGGGCCCATCCACTCTATACAGGTGAGGTGCAGGCTTTAATGAGATTATCCTCTCTAGGTCAAATCCCTGCACTGAGACACTGCCAGGTGTATGCAGACCATGGGCAGATGACAGACGGACAATGAGGTTTCAGAAATTCCTTTTTCATCCTGTTTAAGTGCTTCAATAACTTATTAAAAGCTTTCCCATTATTGTTTTCCTCAAAGCAAGTCCATTTATTCTGGTCCTTTACTCAGTAAAGACTAGTAATTAGTAATCACCATTCCATTCTAACATGTAGGATTTAAGTTTCTTCTAGAAAAGAGAGAAAACCAGAAAAAAGCCAGTCTCTTTCCGTCTTTTTCCAGACATCATTATTTCTAAATCTCTCATCATTCTTTCTGCCCTATTCAGGTTCACTTTGGGGGGTCTTGTGTTTAAAACTAGGCCTTGCTTCAGTTCACTAGTAGCCTCTCACCTGAAACCAGCACTCCCACGTGGCCTGGCCAAGATAGGCTGACGCTTGTCCAGCATGGCTCAGTACTTCAATGGAAAGGTAGGTAAGATGTGAGCAACAAAGCAGTTTTCTTATGGTTTCCTGGAGAAAACGTGGGCTGGGGATCATGAAGGTTCCAAAAACCTAATCAAGAAATTAAGTGCTCATATCTATCTTTAATAAAGCCTTTTGAGGTTATCCAATGGATGTTTTGCAGACTTCTAAAACATCTGGTTTTGCTACATTCAAATCTTTGGAGAGAAGACAAAGTACATGTTTGTCCCAAACCAGAACTCAACTTTGTATGTCATTTCTCTTTCTTCAAAGGTTATAGAGAACTTTTCAGAATAACCTGTGATTTTTTTTCCATAAAAAGGCTCTTCAAGGTAAGATATGACACCTTCTTTAGAATTGGACAGCCCCAAGCTGCTCATTGCTTTGTGTTAATTCCTGTTTATTCCTTATATTAGGGGCTAATACACCAAAGAGTGGCAAGATTAATTGAAACTGCCTGGCAAAGCTGTTTAGGGTAGGGGACTTGCACTAGAATACCCTTAGCCATATTTGAATGAAGAGCTTTGCAGATTGTGTCAGTGGTGGCTGTCATGGTCAGGAAATTTTCTTAGCCTTAACAGTGCCAGCCTTGTGCAA
>NW_008246059.1:804773-810925 GCF_000691975.1 Corvus brachyrhynchos
TGGTGGTGTTCTGCAGCAATTTGGAAGCTTTTCACCTTCAAGGCTTCATTTCCCATTACGGAGAAAGACTGTGGCTGGAACTGGTACTTCTCAATGATGCCACTGGTAATCTTACCTTCACTAATGACGTTGGGAGGGGGAAGAAGGATACACAGATATTCACTGTGCATTGCAAAAGATAGACCTGTAAGACTTCTACTACATTTTTATCCCCTGTTTTCAAAATGTAGCTACAGCATGAGATCTGTCTCTGAGCAGATTGCAGAGACACACATTAACCAGCTGTTGGAACCTGCAGACTGCTACCAGCATCTCTAAGTGTGTCTTGCTCCTCAACTGACCTCTGTATTCTGGTGTTTTTTCTCTATGGCATGTGCCATCTTTCCTAAACTCTTCACAAAAGCTTGTGCCATGTAGGAACTGAAGTCTTTTGTAGAAAAGAGCTCTTTCCCCTTCAGTAGCTGTCTTGTTTCTTGTGATCATCTGTGGAGTAAGGACAGATGGCTCAGATCTTTGCCTAGGAAAAGGAGTGGACTGTTCCTCTGCTAGTCCCAAGAAGGTCTCCTCCCACTGCAGCGAGACAAAGAAAAGAGGAAGCATCCCAAGCAGTCCCTCTTGCATGCCAACTGGAATGCTGTCGTTTCTGAGTCACCCACCGCTAGGGCTTTGAGTATGCTCTTCACATCCCTCTTATCTTCTAGTCCAGCCCTGACAGACAGTGCGGAAAGAATGTAAGTGGTGTCGTTTCAGAAGTCATCCCCTGCTGTCCTCATGGCCAGTGGAGAGGGTTTGAGGCAGGGACTCTGCTGCTTTTCATCTCTACTGGGCCTCCTTCGTCCCAGGCTTTGGGCTTGTCTCATGGGGAGCAGAGTTTTCCTGCTATGCAGGAAGAACAAGGCATCTGCTACAAGACACTTGCCAGCAGAACTTCCATGCACTGAAGATTCATTTTCTGAATCAGTTCTTTGTTCTTTTCCAGTCTAGCACTTGGGTTAAAACCAAGTAATTTTAAAGCACAGATGGATCATCATCACACCATTTTGATCATATCGAATGCCCCGTTCATGCATGCTCTGTGGACTTAGTGCTGAAGGTAGCTTTGTCAGCTTTTTCATTCCATTTGATTGGTTATATTTAGATAATAAAAAGTATCTTACACAGCAAGGGAATGAAGACATATATGAAAAAGGGAGAATTTTATCAATGTATATAATTACCTGCAGGGGGGCTGCAAAGAATAACCAGGCTCTTTTCATTGGTGTCCAGTGGCAGAACCAGAGGCAATGGGCACAACCCGAAACACAAGAGATTGCCTCTGAACATCAAGAAACACTTTCCTAATGTAAAAGTAACTGAGCACTGGCATAGGTTGCCCAGATAAGCTGTGGCATGTACCTTCTGAGAGATATTCAGGAGCCATCTGAAAATAGTCCTAGGTAGTGGTGTCTGGGTGGCCCTGCTTGTGCAGGGGGCTTGGCTCAGATGACTTCCAGAGGTCGTTTTGTCACCTCAGCCTTTCTGTGATCTGTTGCGATTTATGTTTCTGTGAGAAAGACACAATAAAACTTATTTAAAAATTAGAATACTCACTCAAAATCTAATGTTTCTCTCACTACAATTAATTGTTGGAAGAATCATAGTTTAAAAGTGTCTTTTTAATTCAGTTAAGTATAGCTTATATATTCTCTAAGGAATATTTTGCTAAGGAAGAATTAGATAGTAATTAATTTCATGTCAAAACATGGAATTTCTACCTATTTTTTACCCATTTTGTCTGGACCTCCTTAGGTCACACAGAACTATACTGCACAAGAAAGGACAAACCAACTCTTTGATGAGTCACCCTGTTTATTTTTCTGTCCAAGTTCAAAGTCAATGAATTCTGGCTTTCTTACTACTCAGAAGGAATGGAAATACAGAGACAGAGATATGTAGGGTATTCCTATGACAAGTGCGTCAGTCTTTCCCCTAGTGTATTTCTCCTGTGGTTTTTGTGGTATCCAATGGGATACACACTATTCTCACTTTTGAGTACATTCAGTTCATCTGATGCCTGATCTCTGTCTCTTGTTTACTAGTTGCACTGTTGACACACTCTGTAAACCTAAAAGCAAGGAATTTTTCATGAAAACATAGGTATTATCAACAGCACAACAGTAATTCTGTGTACAGTGATCGAAGAATCAGATATCCTCAGTGGTTTAGTTTGCAGTAGCTTCGCTGATGTATCAGTGTGGAAAAGAGAGTGGAGCCTGGTGATATTCTAGACATGAGTCCTTCACAATCCTTCCCCCAGGAATCACTCCAAGTCCCCAGGACAAAGAAGGAACCCTTTTTCTGTGTCTGTACTTTTGACACGTCTGTGTATCTGACAGACCTCTCAGGCACATAAATTGCTATCAGGCTTCCAGGACAGACAAAAATGGTGTCCATAAGGAAAGCATGGAATCAGTCATTTCAGAACTGTACATTGGAGATGCCAACGGACCAGTGAAGCTACAGTGATATCTGGTGGAAAGGAGGGAAACTGGGACAATCCTGTGAGGTATAAGGTTTTATGTAGGTTTTGACCATCCTTACTCCAGTTTTCTTGGTGGCTTGGGAAGTGTCCTCATGCTTCCTGCTTAGACAAGTGGTACAGTCTTTTGGTGAGGGTACTGATACATGCCAAAAGAAGGAAGGCAGAGCACAGATGATCTGGACCTGCTTCAAGTGGCCATGGCTGTAATCCTTCTCGGAAAGAGCTTAGCATTAGCACTTTATTAAAGCACGGAGCTCAGACTCACAGATCCTGCAGCATTTGACTGTTTACATGGACTGTGTTTCCCAACTGTGGGTCTCAGCAAGGCTTATCAGCTTGGGCACAATGTCAGAATCAAAACACCTCTGAGTACTTATAAGGGCCTGCACATCAATGAGTAAGCTTTGTGGACAGTGAGGGACTTAGGAGCAGGAGGGAGAACCTAAGGAGTTCTCCTTGTGTCAGCATGGGTCCAGTGGACTGGCACTGATCCCGAGCTAATGGGCCCTGGCTGAACTGACTTGGCTCTGCCACCGGGCATCTGCATCCCATATACTCACCACAGTTTTTCAGCAATAGAATGCTTTTCTGAAGCTACTAAATGCTGTGAGACAAAAGCTTACCTGGGTTCTGCCCCTGTATCTTACCTTCCTTATGTCCTTTACTGATTGCTGTGTTGCCCATAGTTCCCTTCAGTAACCCCAGGAGATGCTGCATGCTGCTGCCTGGTTGATCAGTGAGCTAATAAGCCTTGTTGGATTTCAGAGCACTAGGTAATGACATAAGATGGCCAGAAAATATTGGTACTTTGCCAAAGGTAAAGAGTCCACATGGACTCAAGCTACTCGATGTTCATCTGATGATGTAGCCCAGAAACAGCTTGACTATTCTGCTGACAAGGATAATACCGAACTGGTGGATAGCAGTAAACTGGCTAGAAGGAGCACTCCAGACATACCCAGACAGACAGTGGTCTTTAGTTACTTGTTTACATTCTGTTTCTTCAGAAATACAATAAATATCAAGTTTCCACTCTTCTGGAACTTGAGATAGAGATCTGTTGCATTTTTCAGTCTTGGCATAAATACTCTTTATTAAAAACAAAAACTTGGGGAGAAGGGAGAGTTGAAACCAGAAAACTTGTCATAGATGGTTCTTCTGCTAGAGTGAAGGAAACCGATAGTATCTGTAGATTTGACTTCATGTAATTTGTGTAAGTGCCTGGACAGCAGGAGTCCCAAGGTTCCTCTTTACTGCCCATTGCAGTCTTCCATTTTTCCCTAGAGTGACTGGAAGCAGAGAGCAGTTTGTTATTCTTTACTCTGCTTACATAGCTTACTATTTGCTCCTTGAAGTCTCACTCATGTATAGAAAACTCCTTGATACTTTTGTATATTATAAATATACAAAATATTTCTGTATTTATGTCCTCTGCGGGTTTGACTGTGCCACTTCTAATGAGATCCCAGTGGCCAGAGGCCACAGAAAGGGCTCACTCGTGAGAGGTACAAAGCCCTCTCAGACTTCCTCGCTCCAGCAGAAAAGCTATGCCGGCTGCTGACTGGAGTGGGGTGCATCTCAGCTGATGCCTGTTTGTAGCTTTTGGATTACAGCTATCCCATTAAAATAAAGGTCTGTGGGACTAAATTTGCATCCAGTGATAGAGGAGCAAGAGAAGTGTGAGAAGAAGCCTGTGAGGCTTTGACGCCCGGGATGAAGGAGCCCTGGCAAGCAAGATGGGAGAGAGAGGTGGGGGGAAAATAAAATAGTGTGTCTTTCTTTTGCTTATAGGCACTTGATGTGGATCCTGTTTGCCATTCATTTACCTCCTAAGAAAATAAACTTGTGGCACCCTTGGGTCTGTAATGTCCTCAGACAGCTGAAGAGGCTGGGGAGACAAAAAGGAGAGTGGTCTGCCAGGACTGCAGTGGCTGGGGTGGTCAGCAGAGCCTTGACTTGCAGGCAGCAGTTGAGGCCAGTGCTGAGGCCACTTCCCGGAGGAGGAACACTGATGGTGCGTAAATACTAACCCCCAGCTCACCAGGACACATCCAGGCAGAAATTATAAGCTGGGAGCAGGGTGCTACTAGCTGGGGCAGCTGCTAGTGGCTGTCTTACCAACCATGCAGTGCTGAAAGTCAGATTGGGTCAGGGTGATTGTTTGGATGTCTTTTTTTCTTATTAGTCAAGCAGGTTTTCCAAGTTTATATGTTGTTGCAATTTTTATTCTTCCGGGGCCTCTTTCCTTGGGTCAAAAAATGTGTAGTCTAGAGCCCTTTTGTTTAGCTCTCAGCTTGAGAGTGGGAAAAAGTTACTCATGGCTGAGTTCTCTGCATATAATTTAGGTTCCTGGTCTACGAACAGTGATTGAAACTGATTCTATTTAGGACATTCATAGCAAGAGCACCTAGAAGCTGAGTTGGCAGGTACAGGTATGTTTTCTCTGAAAACCCAACCCAAATAGGAATGCTACCAAGAACTGGGGACTTTGATTATTTTGTGTGTACTTTAGTGTTATCTGTGCTGATCAGCCTCCTCAGTATTTGGTTGTCTTTGTTTTCATTTTCACATGAACACAATGATGGTGCTTTTAAACTGAGGTATTTCAGGCACTGTCTTACGCAATTTGCTCTTAAACAGCTGAGACATGGGTGCCTATCTGTCTATGACAAGGATTAGTTTATTGCTTATTTAAAAGAGATCTTGAAAATTTGTTTATAACTGTTTACATACAATTTTTTCAACAGTTCAGATTGCCTAAGGCTACGGCATGTTCCCTGTGCTTATGTGCAGTGTGTAACCCCCAAGTGGCCTCAGGCAAATGGAGTGGTTAAAAGATTTATGCACTATGTGGATAAACAAAATCTGGGAGAATTTCCCTGAGGCTTTGCCTGGATTGGCAAAATGGTGTGATTTTAAAACATGATAGTACCTGGTACTCCTCTTATATGTTGGCTTGATGAGGAAAAATCTGTATGAAAGAACCAGGGTGTTTTAAGAAGTCCTACTTAGGCACAGCAGATGCTCACAGCTTGCCCTAACAAACGTTTTATGAGACAGCAACCACCATCACTGAAATACAACTCTTTTTCTTAGGGTAGACCTAACGTGGCACAAAACAAATACCTTGAAGACTTTCAAGAATTTCCCTGACCGGGCCGTGCAATGAACACACAAGACAGATGGAAATTTAGGGAATTTCTCTTTCTGAGTAGGAAGCAAAGAGTAGGCTGCCAAAATCTCCTGCGGGTTAGGATCCTGCCCTGACCCTTGTGGAGGATTTCCTGGAGCCCAGTATCAATGGGAACACTTCCACAGGCTGAAAAATTGGAGGATTTCACCTGCAATGTGTTTCCCTTCTTCACGTTTTGTGTTAAACTCACAAAAGCCTAGAATTCAGTGGAGTGGGAGTAGTTAAAGGATGTGGAAAGCCTTGCTCACTCTCACTCGGCTTGCAAGCAAAGTACAGCGGGCTATATATAGGCAGCGTGTAACACTGATTTCTCTAGGGAAGTGATTGATCTTCTCTCAGTGTAAGCCAGCCGCTCACCGGCTTAGCCCGAAACGAAATAAAGATGCTGGCTTGGCTTCCAACACCGACGAGGAAATAAATTTAAAACAGCCCCGTCCG
>NW_008246059.1:811103-832201 GCF_000691975.1 Corvus brachyrhynchos
CGGGCAAGGCCGGGGGCCCGGGCTCTGCACGGCCCCGGGCGCTGGCGTTTCGTTCTCTGCCAGCCGCTGCCTCTGGATCGAGTCCATAACCGAGTTACCGCGCCCCCTGGAAAGGCACCTGATCTCAGCGGGACGGCATCGGGACGAGGAGCAGCCCCAGGTACCTGCGAGGCGTTTCTCACGGCGTGTTGGCTGCCCATCACTTCTCACTCTGATTACTCTGGTAGATCTCCTTTTTCTTTTCTTATTAAAAAGCCACAATCTTTTTTATTCCTGAGTGAATTTATTATGCACTTAGGTCATGCTAGTTCACCGAATTCCAACTTACAATCCCAAACGACTTCTCCCATTAGGATGGCTGGAATATATCCTGTTTTATCCATCGGTTTGAGAGCTCCCACCAGCACCCTCACCTGTTCAGCTTCAACATCGGTGTGAAGTGCAGGTGTGAGATCCAACAATATTTTGTTGTTGAACTCCCTAGAGCTATGTGGGGTGGTAGCACTTCCATGTCTTACCATCATCCTGCCTTTACGTTTCCTTTTTAATCCTCTTTGCTGGTGCAAGCCCTCAGGAGCCCCTGTCAGATGCCTGCCCCAGGGATCCAGAAACACTACTGACTTGGAATGTAGGCTTTTTCCCTGTAGCCTCTGCATGCCAGCTCCAAATTCAGAGTTTTGTCTTTGCTTTGAGATGCCTTTGTGAACTGGCTCGTCTCACAGAACAAGCCAGGCTGAATCGTATGTATGCCTTGCCCTCGTCGCCACTCTCTTGGCTAAGTTGGTGCCAGGTGTAAATGACAGTGATGACTTGCACATTTCCTTCAAGATTATTCCTGCTACTAATGCCTGTGGAACATCTTTAGGGAAAGCTTTGACCAACAACTGCTTTACAAGTGTTTTTATGCCTGTCAGATAAGTAGATTTAAGACCATTTAATTTGGACTGTTTCTTTTTTCATAAATCATGCTGGACAGAAGCAAGGAGTTTATCAATGCTCATGTGATTTTTATCAGTGCAGTTACCTTTTTTTATCATAATTCTGACTTTGCCTAAGAACAAAAACAGATTTATTTGATAAGGTTGTGGGTTTTTTTCTGGAGAAAGGACACTAATTACACACAACTTTCCCTCATGACCCTTTTCTCAACTAGCAACCACCAGTGCGCCTCCAGGTTTCAGAATTTTCCCTGTCTTCCAAGGTGATGATCAGCTGAGCAGTAATGGTCAGCCATTATTCCTCAGACTTTTGGTACAAATGTCCTGCACTTTCTAATGAAAAAACCCCAACCCTCCAAATTTTGTTCTTCCCTCTAGAAGAAATCTAATGTTCTCTTTTTGTAGGAAAGACTGTGGGGTTCTTAGCCATCCTCATATGACGAGTCAGCCATCATCCATAAAACAGTATCTCACAGCTTTCTAAATACATACGGTATTAATACTTTTAATATTTTCCTTTTTCGTATCAATAAAAATTTACCATTGGCATATACTAATAGGAACATAGAGTTTAAAATTTTAAGCGGTTTCGTTCTCTGTCTTGTACACCTCAGAAACTCTCTTCTTGTATTTAGATCTGCTGGTCAAGACTTCTTTTCCCACTGTTTATTTATTACTATTGAACCTCATTAGCTTCTTGTCTATATTTATTACTATTGATTTCCATTTCATTCTGTTTGATAAACAGTGCCCTTTGCCGACAGGTACATTTATTTCCACTTTGAAGTTGAATCTGCTTGTTGTTCTCGTCACTTTGTCACCAAGAACTTGAAGTGTGAAACTTCCCAAGCTGGCTGGTTTAGAAATTAAAGGGGTTTGGTGGCAGCGTGGTAGTGAGCCACTTCAGGGAACCAGCGAGGTTTATAACCATTTGTCATATGTGATCCTTCAGTTCATGGTTTTACCTTTATCATGGAACATTCAAATTATCTGGAAAAAAATTCCTGATTATGGCATACCATGCTGAATCTTGTAGATTTAATTACAAGGAAAAACTGTGGAGTTTGATGGTGTCATCAGCCACAAACCTGATTGCTTCTGTTCAGTAATCCAACGTGGTAAGATAAAGGCTGTAGACAGAAACCTTCAAACCTGTCTTTTGCTGTCCTGTGGTCATATTCTGGAAAGCTTCAGTAAGATGAAATGATGCGAGGAGCACTCTTCTGTCCAAAAGGACTCATCTAGCACAAAGGCTTTTTTAACGAGTGGAGCTACTCCGTCTTACTGAAAATGAGTTAGCAAAGAAAAACATCAAACTTAATTTTAAGTGAAGAGTGTCTGCTTGAAAACTATCAAAGTGAAGTTCTGTCCTTACTTCTATATATAATTATGCTACTCTTTCTGTCTTCTTTCATATCTCATGAAAGTATTTGTTGTCTTCTGATCAGACACAGTGGAAGAGCGTTGCTGTTATTTTTCAGTATCAGTTAAAAACCAACCTTGTGTTGCTGTAAGAGAAACAGGCTGAATGAGCTATTATTATTAGTCCTTATCTTACTTGAACCAGATTTAATATCTCTGAGTTCCTAACTCAAGGTTATATATGGAGATACGGAAGCAAGCTAAATTAGCAGCAATTGGCCTTAGAGCTAACCAAGCAAGGTATTTCTTCACTCTGCTTATATTTGGAACACATTGTTACTTACAGTTCACATAGGCTCAGAAATATCTTACACAGATTTCTACAAGAAAAATCCATTAAAGGTCATTATATACAAAGATTCCACTATGGTCTGACAGACCCTCTGCCTCATGGAGCAGTGCATGCTATGAAATATTGTACACTTGCATTTATTTTAACTTTTTACAGGGCAGATGCTACAAGCCTCTTTTGTAGGCAGGACACCGGATTAGATGGAGCTGCGGCCTGACCTTGCAAAAAACGGTTTTTGCATGGTCTTATGTACATGAATCCAGCTGCCTCTACAGTTGCATCCCAGTTTCTCTGGATGCTGGAATGCTCACTGTCAAATTCTACATGTGGCATAGACAAGACACCGTTGGAAACCTCCCATACCAACGTGGCTTTCAGCAGATATAGTCTGCACAAAAAACCCTAGGAAAACAGGGAGAACAGTCAGGTTAACCTTATCCACTTACTGCTCTCGTTCTCCTCTCCTAACTTCTAAACACTCAGCCTTGTATGTTTTCAAACCCCATTGCTCACCTTGCTGCTTGTGAATGGGACAGACCTTGGCTTTCTTGGATGCGTCACAGCATGGTTTAGTGTCCTGGATTTCCACATAGTCTTTGAACTGAGATTATTAAGCTGTTCTTACTAGGGACCAGCTATTTTTATTGCCCAGCAGCACCTGACATAGGCTGCCTGGAAGCAAACTGCTGGTGCTTAACTCAAATTCAAACCTGATCCACCAATAGGTCTACAGCAAGAACATTTGAGAGGAACCTATGACTGTATCAGCACCTAATCAAACCAAATATAAAGTTCCGTGGTGAATATGTGCAACAGGCCTCACAGACAGCACTTTCTGCCACAAAATTTGACAGGGCAACTAAGAAAGTTTCTCTGTTCCATGCAGTTGAGTGGAGTTTAGTTTAAGAGACAGAAATAGCACAGTTGTGTGTAAATTAAATGACATTATTTGAAAACAACTGTGAAAGAATGGAGACTAAAAATCTCGTCTAATTAATGTGTAACAATAGATGATGATTTATTGACTCTTCTGTGAATATACAGTTTCTATTAACAATATTTAGATACTTTTTCTCAGAAATTCGTAATTATTTATGTTTAGTAATTTATGAATAAACATTTTGCAAGAAAAAAGGCACTAAAATGTACAGTTAGTCATCCTTATTACATACACTGTGAGTTTCAGACATCCCTATTACATTCGCTGTGAGTTCCATACAGTAGATTCCCCTGGCATAAACAATTATTAAATTTCTTCCCCAAGTGGTACCTCTTGTTGCGTTTCATACATCTCCAGCCATAAAAATATATGTATTTTAGGGCTCTACTTTTTCTCCTTTAACTCACTGTTTCCGTAGGAAAAACAAAGAATTTGCTATGCAAATTAGCTACACAATAAAGGTAATGAAAACTCCATTCATCATGTTTCTAAGGACTCAAACAGACTAAGAGATCCTTAGAGATTCAAACTCTAATCTGGGTATTTTTTATTAATCAAAAACAACAGTGCAAAAAAGATTTGTTTAAAGGTGCAATTCCAGAAGCTACTTCCGTGCAAGCCAGAACCAGCCTTGGTGGTGTCTGAGGCACTAAAATACTAAACCAACACTTTACAACAGGTGAGGTGACTGAGTTGACACCCTGCTAGGAGAATCAAATCAGCCTCGTGGCTACCACTTGGCTAAAAAGGAGATCTTAATAATGTATAGTTTTTAGCACAATTTAAAAAGCAAACCCCAGAAAACTGTTGCTAATAAAAGGCAAAGACCACAAGAGATACCATCTAATACTCCATTAAAATACTCAGTATCAGAAGGAGCATATACATGTTCAAGTATCTTATGACAAATAGCCAAGTATTTAAGTGTTTATTCTGTTTCGAATTCCTACTGACCGTAAGCACAAACAGGACAAAATGTAATTTTACATACTGTTAAAATACAACAAAATCTAATGTCACATACAACACAGTGTAAAGAAACAGTGGTTTCCTAATTATTTGGCCATTTATACAAAAATGACAATGAGGAGTATCTAGATTTAGGATTCTCCTTGGGATTCTCAAGCTCCTGTGATGGCAATATTTTAGAGGTCCAGTTTTTAATGCCTCTGCATTTGGAGTGCAGTGATCCTGAGCCCCCTGAACACACAGGGAAAGACTACCACTTTCAGAGGTTTTCAGAGGATCCTTGAAGTCTCCTTGGCCAAACAAATTTGGTGCAATTTCAGCACTGGTGGAATATACACGCTAAATAGGCGAAGATTCTGCAGGATTAGAAAAAGTGATGGTGGAGAAAGAACCTCATGGAACAACCTCAAATAATACCCTTGGTCACTGCCAAATTAAAGTGCAAGTTTCTTTTTCCCCTTGGAGAGAGAAGACTTCTCAAAGCGTGGCCACCATTATGTACCACCACAAGATGGTAGTACTAGCAGAGATGGCCATAACACATTGGAAAACATACTATCTCTTAAAGCATTTCCACTTCTTGGGTAATGTAAAAATAATTCTGTTAAACTGCATGATGTTTTGGAAGCAAGAGGTTCTTACTCAGCAATACAAGTCAGTCAAAAATCCAGCAGGTCAGCACCTCTGAAGAACAAGCCCTGTAACCACATGTCTGCTGCTGGATGGTAGCTGGTGGCAGAACAGCTTGTACATCTTGTGACTGGAAGGTCAGAAACGCAACCACAAAAAGAAAAGCATGATTAGGGCTATTCCTCTAGGTCTCTGGGAAGCAGGACAGACTGGAATATCACTGTATTTGCATTCACTGAATACCAGAACTTTTTTTTCAGATACTGCTGTAAAATGTTATAACCTCTGCATCTCGAGAAGATGAAGATCAGGTCTCTCGTTATTTAGCCTTAAACTCTTGAGGAAAAGAAAAAGTGGAAAGTATAAACAAACACAAAAGTCCACATGTAGCTGAGAATATGAAATATTACAAAAAAGATGTTTATTTTGTTGAATTTATGTATATATCTAAGTGGGCATGGATTAACACAGTTGGCTTTATTGTTTTGTATTATTTAAGAATCCTGACAAAAAACTGCACCTGTCCGACTGAAACTGTGCTAATTTATTGCTTTTGGTAAGTGAACACTGACAGGTCATAATTTTAAGCTGCCCCATGATTTGGAACATTTTAATGTACAACAAATTTAAAAAATCAATTGCTTACCACCCAGAGCAATTTTTACAGATCACTAAAGTTGCCCACTGGTGTCACTATGTCTTTATTTGTGTTTGAAGCTGTGGCAGTATGTGAAGCTGTGGGGCTTGAGCCACTTGTGTCTATGCTGGGTGTAAGAGAAGGGCCTAAGTTTAAGCCAGTCTTTTTGCCCATCTGATGTTCTCAGCCTGGCTCTCTGACAGTGCACTTTTGCTGGATTTGCAGAAGTAGAGCTGGTAGCTGTGGCATTTGGACAAGATTGAGAGCAGAGATCAACACTCATCATTGCACAGTGTAGAGAAATGTGCTGGCTTCAGTGGGATTGTGAAAATGTAAACTGGAAGTATGCAACTTATTTCAGTCTTTTATCAGTCTAATAGAGGAGTAAAAGCAAGATTTACCCCATAACATGAGGTTTTAACTGGCTGAGACAAAGTACCATTGTGATCATTTATTGATTATACCTCTAAATTTGCCGCCTTTTCAATTTTAGAAGGCACCTCAGGAATACAGTTTGCAATGGTGGTTGTTACTGCTGACTAAAACCTCTTATTTTTTACTCAAATACATCCACCCCTGCTGATTTGGTAATCTGAAAATATGCCAGACAACTGAAGAATGTGAGCACCTTGCCATGGTTCAACTGGCACCTAAGTGCATCCCAGTAGGAGTATTGCACTTGAGGGGAACTGGATAAAATCAGTATGGGAAGTCTTCCTATGCTCTCAGCCACCAACAGAGTACAACAGAACGCCCATTCCAGCCTCAGAGCCCTCATGCAGGCCAGCAATTGAAAGCAAATTAAGCGCATTTTGGAAACCAATGTTGCTTTATTTGGCAAGGACTTCTCATTATGCCTCATTTTAGACAGAAAGTTGGAGGTAAGGCAGTATTTGTATTGGATATTACTGTTCCCAAAGCAGAGATTGAACCTCTCTATTAGGTCAGCACTTATAACTCCCAGCCTGCCAAAATTTCTGCCCTGGTTTAAATACCAAATTCATCACATCACCTCCCTAATTTGCACTTTTCAGAGTCTCAGTATTTATAAGATCTTTTTCAAATAAATGGACTTTATGTTGTGTGTGTTAATTCAGACTTCACAAAATCCATGGGATTAGAATTCAAGTAGTTATAAAGCCAAGCAATTCACTGTGCTGAAGGAGTGCTCAGTGGGACCACATAGGTGTCAAACAGAACAAAACAATTTTTAGCAAAACTTTGGTGAGAGTAACAGGTCAAATTCCAAAACTCTGCAATTAAACAGAAGCAGGATTCCCCATCCTCCCTCCATTACAGTGTGACACAGAATGTGTGGCAGGAATTTATATGGGCAATTCAGCTGGTCCATTTGTGGCTTAGTACATAATTTCAGGGCATAACTCAAAGAAAAGAAAAGGAATTTGTATGTGACCAAATAATGGGCAGAGCTTGAGCAGCCCATATGGCAACTTGTAAGTGCCCTATAAAAAATAAATTACTACTAAATAGGCATATAATTCCAGTTTCAGGTTCAGGTCTATCCAAGAACAGCCTCTTATAGCTGAGAAGGAACATCTGAAGATTTGTGGAATACAATTAATCTCAAGTTGTGCTGAATACAAACCTACTTCAACTCTCTTGCCAAACAAAATTGATTAATGAGGTGCTCTAACAGTTGGTTAGAGACTGAAGAACACAACTATTCTGAAGCTGGACTGAACAACAAAAGGAAAACAAACAATCTCAATCAACATTTTTAAAAGGTGACCTAAATAAAATAAGGACAATCTACAAATCTATCTTGCTTTATTTCTGTTAAAATAGAGACTTGTTTCCCTAAATACACGTATGTGTAGTGCAGGCTTTGTATCTAGCCACCTCTCCATCAAGAAGGGAACAGATTGCTTCTAGCTGTTTGAGTGCTTAAGTTTTTGGGGTTTTTTGTTCCTTTTGCTTTTGTTGTGGGGCTGTTTTAACAGACTAGATATCTGGCAAAAATACTTCTTGATTCTTAGAGAGGTTGGCCATCTGGTGAGATCCATCCACACGTCTCCTGAATACACTGGTTTTATAACCCACGGCCACGGAGTGGACAACATTTTCCTTTTCCTTGCTGTATATCCTATGCCATTTGGCAGACTACGTGCTGGACAGATTTCACATGCTTTTCCACAGTGTTTGTGCATGTGTGTCTGGATAATGTAGTCTTGGAAAATTGTCCAACTTCACTTTTACAAAGAGTGAGGTCTAATAACTCTGGCAGGATTCCTCCTTGAAAGTGGCTACTTTTCTTATTGTCAGGCACTTGTGAATGCTGTGGTAGAGGTGTCCAGAGTCTCAAAGGAAAGACAAGTGAAGACTATGAGGAGAAATTTTTTGACATGTGTGACAACGTTACCTCTTGGGACAGCTAAGAGCTGTCTTCACTTTGACTCATTCTGAAAACCAGCCTTTTTTTTTTTTTTTTGATTCTGCAAGTTTGTAATTTGTTATTAACGTGACTGACAATGTTGTCAGATGCCTAATTCCTTCACCACCAGAACAGTAAAATGTTCAGAGCCACAGGTAGTGCGTTTCTATTTTATAGCTCTAGTTTTAGGTCCAGAAATCTGTCCACATTTCTACATGCACCTTGTTTAGATATAACAGAATCAAGCTGATCATCAGCACAGAAGTCAATCTGTGATACCAGAAACAGAGACCACTGCTGGCTTTCACTGGAAAATATATTATCCTATTCTTATAGATGGCAACAAATGGTCATTTCTTTTCTATCAAATGTACAAAATTCAGGAAGAGTGACGATGTGTGAATATACAGTCAGCTGTCTTGAGAAGAAACAGAAAAATAATGTGGAAAGACAGGCAATTATCTTATTAAAGCAACTAAGGTGCATCAGTCTTTCAAAAATAGCAAGCTAGCTCAAAATATGAAATCACAGGACTAGTTGTGAGGGGCATGTCTGGAAAAAAAATCAAATAGATGTTAATTTAGGATTTACATGTAATTCCCCTACCCACAGAGTAGCAAAATACAAATGTGTAGCAGTTTATTATTTCAATGTCATAATGAGAAAAATACCTGAAAATGTGATACTACATGAATGTGTGGTGGTACAGACCGTAACCACAGAGATTTAGAACAAAACTGGAACATTAATAATGCAAGCGGGGAAGAAGGAAAAGGACACATAAAAGCGACTGTAACTACAACCAGAAAACAATATATCTGCAAAAGATCATTGAAAAACATCTATGCAATCATACACATCCTTGTGAGACTGCTAAACTTTGGTGTTGGAAACACACAGGGATGAATGCTCATTAAACAAAATTCAGCACAGCACACTCAGCTGCACGCTCAGAAAAAGGTAGCCCTGAGCTTTCTCTGGTCACACGGCTGCAATGGGAATACTGTGACCCTGAGTAGCAAGAGTTCGAAGTCTGAGTGCTGAGCCCAAAATCTGAGTGCTGAGCTCAGCCACACGAGGTGTACCTACACTGTGAGAATCGCTTCTCTGAGCAGTGGCTGGGCTGGGCTGTATTTTCAGCCCTGGGTAAACACATCTCTGCAGTGCAGGAAGGAGCTTCAGAGAGAGGATTTGTGGCAAGCAGGAAGATCCCTTGCTCTAGTGATAAAGCAGCCTGGGCGTTGAAAGAAGTAGAATAGATGGCAGGATGGGCTGTTTCTTTGTCATGGTAAGACTTTTCATTTGAGGAAGTACCTGTGAAAGGATTCCACTGAGACTCTTCAACTACTGAGAAAAAAGGACATTTTTTACCAGGAAACCTCAAACCTAACTTCTGCAGAACCCCAAGGACTAAGAAGAATCAGGACCACTTACACAGCTTCAGCACCCTGCATAGCTCTGGTCCTGATGAATGACTTCCTGGTCACAGACTGTCCTCCCAAATTTACATGGAGCTGGAATGGAGAAAATGCTCTTCTTCATACAGACCTTTCTCAATGCTAACCTCTCTTCAAAATCCTCTGCTTCCTAGCCTGTGTGCAGAATCCAGAATATACTGGCAGCTGTGTGGAAAAGGTAACTAACCATGCTTTCTGTGGAAGGAGAAGGAGCACCTGTTTCATGTTCAAATGCTGTGATATGGGCAGTCTGGGCAAGAGGAAGGAAAGAGTAAAACACATAGCTCCGAATGAAACCCCCTGCTCATATTGCTGGTTAAAAAACTAAGGGGGAACAGATGTAAAGGAGAAAAAAAATCAACAAATGAAAAGAATTATACTAGGCAACAAATTAGATGACCTCCAAGGAAAGAGAGCAGCTGGAGCTAGGCTCATGTCAATTTGGGGACCATAAAGGAATTCACCACACCTTGTCTGGAAGGCCATTGTTTCTCTTCATAAGAATATAGAGGCTGAGAACAATGGCCACTACATATCTGGTACACATTTTTTGTTATGGACTTAAGCAGGGATCATTTGCCCTGTGTACCTTTTAAGTTCATTATTGACAAAAAATTTTTATAGCAACTTCTTCTTAAAATAGTGCTGTATTCTATCTGTGGAAAAACCTTGACAATATGCACATACACCTTGGCCAAACGGTTAACAGGAAAACAGAATTATGTGAAAGTAGTTGAATGATGTAAGCTAGAAAAAAGGGGAGAGAAACAAATTGACATATTGTCTGAGATTGCTATATTACTTATAAGTCAAACACAAGAAAAAATAAACCCTACTACCAGAGGGAGTAATTGCAACAACAACAGCAAAGGCAAAAGTAATTTCTCAAGTAATTTCAATTCCATCACATTGATCACTTTATAAAGCCAAAGCCTGGAAAGGAGATTATTTCCATTATTTCCTCCTGTTCATCTTTTACATTTTTCTGTGTCTATCACCCAATTTCACAGCAACCAACAGTCAACTACAAATGGGAAAGCAAGAGCCTGTGTGACCTGTGAAACATCTACTGCCTGTACCACAAAACCATCTTGTATAATTTATGTTAGGTGTAACATTCCCATTCTTCCCCTATGCATGTAATGATCATTCTTTCTTTCATATCTTCCTCTTGGCTCTTTCTAATCTTTTTTTTATGATTTTCTTTCTTTTAAATAGAACCTGAATTAAAAGGATCTGTTGTTCGGCCTAAGAACTGTAACTTTTGGTCTCAGAGTAAGAAAATATACCAAGAAGCAAGGCATTGCCCACTTAGTACGCTTTGAAAACAGGCTCATTTTAAAGGATTTTTAAATATAAAAATAAAACAATCTTTCATGAGCAATGGTGTAATTCCCAGGAGTTCAAGCTACTCTTATCTCACATTTTGTGAGATCCTCTCTGACTATTTAATAATTTTCACAGGGCTATCTAGACCTGGACAGTCTCTATTCTTGCCCTTTTCACAGTGCTGAAATTGTCTCCATTCATCACGTTCTAACACCCGGTTTCCATTTCATAGTTTCAAATTGCTTTCACTCAGAACCAGTGCAGAAGGAATCCCATCATTGGTTAAGACAAAACATTTTCTCTATCCCTTTTTTCTGGATGGTGCCTGTACAATTGTCATAACCAGTCAAATAACTGACTCATTTCCAGACCACAGAATGCAATCTCAGAACAAAAAGGTCCTCAAATGTTTACTTTTCTTTTGCCTCTACTATGATCATACCTTCCAAAAGTGTTTCTGTACAGCAGAAAAAGAAAAGTGCCCAGAACAATATCTTTCTTTGGAATTCTTGTACTTTCTTCACACAGCCAACTTACAATAATACTGAGTTTGTGGTCAAAAAGATCTGTCTTCAGATTTCGCCCAGGGCCTATTTTTTTAACTTGCAGCAGCCCAGTGTATTTTTTTGCTCTGCCATATACAATGAGAAGCAATAAATAGCTCCCATTGTGACTGCTGGTGTTAGCACATTTAGGAGGTAGCACAGGTACCACAGTGCTAACCACAGTGAGCCCTGCGGCTGGTAAGGGCAGCGCTCGCAAAGATGAATCACCAGCAGTGAAAGCTGGTCAAAAAAAAGAAACATACACCCCCACCCACACCAACACAAAACCCTACTCGATCCAAAACAAAACCAAAAGGAACTCACTCCATCAAAAAAAAGGAAAGAGATAGGAGTGTAACTGGGAATGTATGCTTTGTAACATACCCTGAATAGATTGCTCACTTGCCCTCATGAGTCATGATCTGAAAATACTTTATTGAATAATATGATAGTCAGATTTTTCAATGAAAATTTATGGGTTTGTTCATTTTTCTCACTGCTTCAAATGATGGTTGTACACCTTCCTGTAAAACAGGTTTTCACACACCAGAAGATCTTACGAATCCTTGCAGGGTTCTGCATTTCACATTTTCTTAACTCTTGCCCCACTAGAATAAATGATTGCCAGGGTAAGGATTATCTTTATTTGTGCTTTCCTACTATCTACTATTCTGGACGTTCAAAATCCATGGGGACCTTCATGTGAATGCCTTCATAAAATCATGTCCATCACCCCTCACTGACAGCAAAGGCAAGAAACACACCACCGTAACGCACAGGACAGAACAAAACAGAACAGTGCTTCAAGACAGGAATGATTCCCTTGAACTGCCTCCCACCCTGTGAGAAGGAAAAGAGGGTGAGTCTTTTCTTCTGGCTAAGGAGAGATAATCAAGCTAGCTGCTACACCGTCAAGTATTGCATAGGAAAATAGAGGGAGACTTTGCCTATGGACTGGCTGGCTCACTGCATTTTGAGAGCTTTATGAATTGTTAAAAAGCTCTTCTCTTCAGAATGACTTCAGGAAGTGAAGCAGCAGCATTTGACCCTCCTGTTTGGGTATGCTACTTCAATACAAGGTGGGCCTGGAAATGAAAGAACAAGCACAGTGGCTTTTGAGGAAGAAGTCACCTTCTTTTTAACTTCTCAAGTGTCAAGGCTCGAACAACTGGAGGGCCAGTCCACAACCATTCCCTCAGTCAGCTGCAAAATACTACTGTTCTTCAGAAGGAAAGGGCTATTACTACAGTGGCCCTCTTGCTACTTCCTTCATTTTCACATCTTCTATGAAGAATAAGTTACAGACTATATTAACTAGTTTATTTTTCTTAAGCCTCAGCATAATGATCCAACTGATACCTGTCAATCACCTTTGTCTCAATAGCAGAGAGCAACTCTAACCCTTGCCTTCATTTGGGAAATGGTAGATAGGAACAGAGAGTAATCAAAACAAACACCACAGCCCGATGTTTAAAGCTGTTAGGTTTTCTTCAGAACACCCAATGTAAGAATACCCAGAGTACCTTAAATTTCACAAGGATCAAGGGTGTTCTGAGAGGGGAAAATATGTTCACATTTTAGAACACTGTGCATGTCTGTGAGTTAAACAAACCAGAACTACCTACAAATGAACAAGTTTTCCTCGTGGTGGTCTATACCACTGTTTCCCTAAACATTAAGAGTCATAGTGTGTTCACTATCAGCCAGGCACCTGTCCTGTCACTGTACATTCACAGTAGAAAACCCTTTTTCCAGTGCATGTTACTCATAAATGTGCTGAATCAGACTGACTCTCTGCCCTTCTATATTCTAAGGTGAATTAGGAAAGGGTCTGTTATAGGATGATACAGGCCATTCTTTTGTAATGGTCTGCAGTTTTCTCTCCCAATACATTTTCTTTTTATTTAACACTTCCATTTTTATCCTGTGTTCTTCTTCAGCCATCTCACACTCTCTTTCTATTTGCTGTATCTTTGCCACATGAACTTCATTCATTTGGATTAGCTGCAGTTGCAAAATTGACATTTGCTGATGATGTTCTTCCTCATGCATCTTTTTCAGAGCACTTTCCTGAGATGCTTTACTTCTGTAGTTCTTATCTGCTGCTATTCTGACATCAGAACACGAGGGCTCAGGTTGGGAGGTACCTTCACATACTGGAAAATGCACCAGCTCTTTGTCTTCATCACAAAGTTCTCTGTTTGACACAACAAATGACTCTGCAAACAAAAGAATAAAAAGGATTATAGTACTCTCTTCCTCTCCTTCAAGAAACAGAAATGGGATAACATAAGTTGCTGATACGCGCATCTAAACCTTGTGCTCCAGTAGAAATGCACAGGAGCCACTACATAATGCAGTTCTGCTACAGAATACTAAGGGTATAACGGACTGAACAGAACCACTTGGGCCTCTGTTGAAAGACCTCCATGGCTATAGTGGGAGTTCAGAAGACTAAAGTGAATGTAGACACTTATAAGTGGACACCTAAATTTAGGTGGCTGAGCCTGGAGCTAAAACTTAATGCAGACATTTAAGCTAAATCCATATGTGACTTGCAATATTTTTATGAAAGATCTGAGTGTCAGGCGAAGCTGTATCAACATGAATATCAAAAAGGGAATACTAGGAAGAACAGTTCTCATTTTTTCCGTATTTCTGCTGTAGATGTCGTAAACACAGTAGTGTATATTTTTAGGAAAAAATCACATTATTCTAACTTTAAGAAGGCTCTACCAATTCTTCTGAAATAAAAGAGACTACTCAGGGAACAGAATAGTTACCACTGCAAATGAGGGTCTCAAAATACGTTCCTATCCAAATCCCAATGATTAATTATAGTAAATGCAATTATGAAAGAGATATTCTAAGAATGTAATCTAACAATGTAGCTTTTGTTGGCTTTTGAGCAAGGACAGTCTTCTGTGTGAGATCCTGACATAATAAAATTCGCAAGAAATTGTTGTAGCCCCCCTCCCTTCTGGTATTGAATTATTTCTTCTATGTATGCTTGCCAAACAAGGAAGAACGTAGTGCTAAACTTCTCCAGAAAGGCCATTCTCCAGTGTGGACTGCAGTGTGAAATACAGCTTTACATACTCTTTTTAGTCCTGAAAACAAAGGAGGAAAGACCTACAGGGAACTCTTGCAGCAGGCAACTGTGTATCAATTTGCTGCTGGCGGCTTTTTTTTTTTACACCAGCAAAATGATACTTCAAAAATGATAAAGATATCCTTGGGACTGTTCTCTGGAAAGCCAGCATGATAGCAACTGTGATGCTTGCCACAAAGCAGCAGATATGTCAAAAACAGATGAACATCCATTTAACTCCCCAAGGCCTAGGGAAATACACAGAGCCTTGTAATATCATAGCTCTGAAGTTACTTTTCTATATTCAGCAGTCAGAGCTAAGTGGAGAGATTTGGAAAAGAATTACTGGCAAAATGACATACAAAGCAATACTACTTGCGTCGTTACAGCAACATTTATACCTTGACTAGAAGCATCAGGCTGATATTCAGAGTCTTCTTCTGGTGGGCTCTGCAAAAAGTACATTTGCTCAGGCATTATGCTGGCAATCTTCTATACGATGTGAGTATTTATAAGTGGACTAATACTTCTTTTTACCTTCTCCCGCCTTTCATGTGCCATTATCTTTTTTGTCCGTGCCTTGATATTTTCCCAGCATTTCTTTAGCTGTTTGAAGTCTCGCAGCGATACACTGGGCTGTGAATTGTATTCATGAGCTAGTGCTTGCCACGTGCGCTGCTTCAGAGCAATTGTTCTTGCATCACTTTTTTTACATTCAAGCACGTATTTGTATTTTTCAACTAACGCAAGCAGCACACTCTTCTCCACTTCTGAGAAGTATTTAGCAGGCTTTATTATTTCGTTTTGCATTTTCTACTGTTTCTCCAAGAAGCCAAAATTCCTATGAAGACAACGAAAGAAAAAAAAAAACAAACCAAACACAAATTAGAACTGGTTGCAGTATCAGGAAACTGTGTTTCAGCAAAAACCCTCCTAAGCATAGCTTCTGATTAATTTCATTTTCTAGAATAGCTTGTGAGTAGTTCTAGAGTACATAATGGAACGATCAGGTAAGATATAATGTAATTACATGCTGGTTTGTGTTGCCACTTTAGTGGATACACAGTTCCAGAAGTAGACTGTAAGGAATAGTTGTCTTTGTTACAATTTGTCTTGATACAAAATAGTTAGTATTTACTTAGTATCTTGAGTTTAATATCTTCTATATCTTCTTTTCCTGTTCATTGCACTTTTTCACTCCCAGAAAGTTTTCCAAGCCCTGAACTTAGGAACAAATTCCAAAATCGAGCCCTTGCTAGCTCAGGTTTAATTCTAAAGCCACCTTCAGCATGTTTGGGTTTCCTTTGACACACAAAATACCTTCTTCTGTCCTTGCTGGTTGTGTATAACTAATCTCTCCCCTCTCTCTACAATATTTGAAAACTGTATGAGCAAAGATAGTAAGAAGTTGTCTTTTTAAAGACCTGTCAGCTTGGTTCTCCCCCATGCTCAGCCACCCCCTGGCTGATACCCAGTAGGCAGCAGGATCCTGAACTGTATTACAATATTGAGAAGCAGCAAGAGTTGCAAGGAGACAAGAAATAACTCCAGAAGCTAACCACATGGAAGGTACAGGTCCTTTGCCCCTGACTACTGGCCCTGCACGTGTGGCACTTCCTTGCATTGGTGCTGCTGGTCACTCTGGAGAGGCAATGACCAGGCTAAAAGGAGTTTTGGCCTTACTCAGTACAGCCACAGCTATACACTTACACCACGTCAGCAACCACCTCTCTTCTCAAGCCTAGGACTTACGGAGTCAGTAGGAAAAGGGTAGCTGATAGCAGGGAATTCTTGGCCATTGGGGAAAAAAAAAAAGGAATAAAGCAGTATTGCATTGAGTTAACAACATATGACTGTGCAACAAAATGTAGTTTTGCTTCTTTTATCTTTTCACACTTTTTTCCACATTCCTTCCCACTATAACTGCATAGCCCAAATTACTTTTGGATTTTGGGCAGAAATGCTGCCTTGGCTCTCATTTCTTCCATTTTTAATCATTAAACCCAGCAATACAACATATATAAGATAATTGGTTCATATTCCTAACAGCCTAGCACTCTCCCAGAATGAATTTTCTAGTCTTTTGCCCATTGTTTCTACTACTTGTCTCATAGCATTCCTTGATGATGCACTAGATATCACCATCAAGTTTCCTCTTCTCAATATATTTTTCCTTCACTCCACTGTGCTAGGACTTTCTTTGTGCCATGCTTGTAGTTCCTTTCCTCCAAACATCTTAGTATGTGCAATTATTCTCATGTCTTTTGGTAAAGGTAACTATTTATATTTATAAGGAAAGCTAACAGACAAGATAATATCAAAATAAGAACCCAAGTCTGGCATGAAAACAGCAGGTCTCTCAAGTAGCCCATAAAATATGACAAAGAGCAGGTGTCCTGGTTTCAGCTGGGACAGAGTTTATTTTCTTCTTTGAGGCTGGTACAGGGCCATGTTTTGGATTCAGAGAGAAGAATGCTGATAACACACTGATGTTTTAGTGGTTGCTCAGTGGTGCTTATTCCAAGTCAAGGATTTTCAGTTTCCCATGCTCTACCAGAGAGCAGGTGCACAAGAAGCTGTGAAGGAGCACAGCCAAGACAGCTGATCTGAACTGGCTAAAGGGATATTCCATACCATAAAATGTCATGTTCAGTGTATAAATGAGGAGGGAGTTGGCTGAGACCTGTGGGCAGTGAGCAATCGTATTGTGCATCACTTGTTTCTCTTGAGTTTTTTTCCTCTCTCTCTCTCTCTCTCTTTTTCACTACAAGTATTACTATTATTATTGTTGTTATTATTGTATTTTATGTTGTTTCAATTATTAAACTGTTCTTATCTCAACCCACAAGTTTTACTTTTTTTTCTGATCCTCCTTCCCACCCCACTGGGGGAAAGGAGTGAATGAACAGCGGCGTGGCACTTGGTTGCCGGCTGGGGTTAAACCATGACAGCAGCAAAACAAAGGAGTCAAAGAACAGAGGACACAGTGGAACAAAGCCTGGAACAGCAAAACTAAAGCAAAGTGAATAGAAATAAGTAATAGTCTAGGTCAAGTCAGCAGCTAAGTTGCACCCCTACTGAAAAAGGCAGCAAACACTTGGTTTGTACTTTCTGTCAGCTCTTGACTGGGTTCTCTCTGGGCATATCCTGCCTGGGCATCTGGCCCCTATGTGGGTCCTGGATAGTCACAGTTCTGCTCTCTCTTACCAAATCCTGGTGTCAGGAGGACATGGGAAAGCTGAAGTTTTTGTAGCAGAAAAGACCTAGGGGACTAAGGGAACGACCCATAGGACAACAGACTTTAATAGTGCTACTGGTCATAGAAGAGCTAGTTTATTTTACATGAAAGCAAAAGGAGGAAGAAGGAAGAGAGCTGGGTGGCTGAGCATAAGGAAGACTGTTTCTTGGTTCAGTATTTCCACTGTCACACTGTATCAAGTTATTTTTTATGGTCTGTGAAAACTTAAGTTACCCCCCACGTTGGTGAAAGGAATTCTTAAACAGCTATAAACCCACTGAACAAACTAGGTATAAGTAAAGAAACTTCTTTCAGTGCATACCAGTCATTACGATGTCTAGGTCTAAAAGAAGTGACTAGCTGCTTCAGGAGTTCCTTAAATAAAACACAAATTGGGGAAAAAAAAAGAAAGTAGCCTGGAAATCGACTTCCTAGCAAAGTTACTGAAACCTGGCAAGTTCTCTCCATGAAACCACTCTGAAAATATGTAAAATAAAAGACCTATAATGGAATAGAATCTATCTACTAATCTATTTTACTTACATACTTATTGCACCATTCCAAACCATTAAGTTGCTTTGGACAGCTGCTGAAATGAAATTCTTGGGACTAAATATTGGTTTTCTATCTTAACCTCAATTCCACCAAGGAATGGGATGAAATGCAGCCTCACCAGCAAGTTTCAAGGCCCAGTAGTTTATGATCCCGAAAAACCAGGATCAGAGACTCCATGTGATCAGAAAGGACTGATTCTACCTTCTACTGATGAATGCCAATCTTACTTCTAGTTTTGAAAAGGTGAGAGAATCTCAGACAAAAAAATCATTATATATTTAGAAAATCCCTTTGTTCAGAAAAACTGGATTTTCAGAACTTTGGAGACTATGTTCAAAAAGTTAAACAATATTACTATGACTTGTGGATTCCAGATGCTGGTGCTATCTAGCTCCACAAAGTGGCAGAGATCAACTGATGTCAGTAAATATCTAAAACATTTCCAAATATGACTTCTGATATATTAACAAATTATGTAGTAGAATAAAAGCTGATCTTTCATGAATGGAGCAAACTTAAGTACCACTTTCATACCACACTATCATTTACTTCTATTATTTTTACTGTGGTAGCATCTGAGATCCCCAGTCATAAGTTCAAATACTAAACATTTAAGAATGGAAATATAGGTCCTACCCTGAGAAGAATATATTGGTCTTTCCTTCCACTAATCACATTCCTACTATTTGTTTACTAAACATACACACTGTACTTGTGTCCGTTCTGTGAAGAAGCCAGGATTATGATCTAGGATATATAAAGGAACTCAAGAACTGGTGTGGATAGTTTAATGCATTTACTGCATAGAAAAAAAGAGTTTTGGAAGACTCTTCTCAAGCTCTTACACACTTAGCCTATTTTCTTCAATGTATTAAAGCCCATTTGCAATTAGGTGAACAAGAAAGCACTCTGAGATATCAGAGAACTTAGAATACCAAGAAGTTGCATCAAAACACCACCAAATATTTATATTCACCTCTTTTTTCTTTATGCATATTAATTACCTTCTTGCAGCCCACTGGCTCCTCTGCAAAATGAAAGAAAGGACTCTCACAAGCCCACAGAATTTCCATTTCGAGGCTAAGCAGTCCTTCCAGGACATATGCCTGGGATATTATTTAGCAGGTAGGAATCTGTGCTGAAATGAAAGTAGTTTACTGTGTATAGCTCATCCAGCAAACTGGATTGATTTGTATGGGCGCTTGAGGACAGTTGCAGAGTAAATTCTAAGAAACAAAGACTGGAAAGCTTCTCCCACTCTTATAGGTACCTAGGCTCCAAGACACATGCAGTAAGAAAGCACATTATCCTATTTATCTTCTCCTGGCATGACTCAATTCACAACCTGCCTTAAAACAAATCAGCGTCCTAAGTATTTGTCCTCTCACACAAACCTCTCTGGCTTTAAGATAACAGAAATATCTCTCAGGTCCTCATCTTTACTGTGAAATGTTGTACAGCATTCTTCTTTTAAAGACTATAAGGCATGTGCTGTGATCTGCTGGAAGAATATCTTGAAAAAAAATTACACAAGTTAGGAAATGCACACATATTCATAAATATGTCACACACATGCATTATTTTGCTTTTACACATCTAAACAGACACCCAAGCTCCAATCAGTAGCAAAGAAGCCCAGTAAAAGAAAAAAAAATTATTTCAAGTGTTATGGTGGAAGATTTGTCCTAAATTTTAAGGAGATTACACTAACCAAACCCAAAGAAAAGAGTTTGCTAGCAAACTGTGGCCACTTATGGGGTAAAAATGAAGTTCACCTACCAGTGCCAACAGAATTACTACCAGAAATATTCAATGATTGATAAAGAGAAAATTTATGACTCTAACTTAAATTGTAGGTGAAGCTTTAAACATAGTCAGTAATTAACGGCATTAGCAATTAATCATAATTCTGTCCTTTTCATCCAGTGTTTGAGGGTGAAAGAAAGGCATGGAAATGCAATGACCCAAACTAGCCACAACAGGTTTATATTTCATTTGAATGACAGATCCAGCAGTAAACAGTGTTCTTCTTCCTCAAATGTTAGCTTTTCCTCACCGAGCTTCCATCAGTGTTCCAGGCCTGACCCTGCCTACCTTGAGACTTGAAATCACTAGGTAATTAGGAGTACATTGCAAATATGAACGAGATCTATACAGAAAATGTATTTTAATCAGATTTTAAAAAATTTCCACCTCCTTGGGTGCTTTCCCCTCATGCTTTAATACAAATGAAGAGTTATCATGGATCATCCAGCAAACAGACAAGATAACCTATTAGTAAAAATTCACTGTACTTTGCCCAAATTTCTCCCGTCGGATTTTATACAGCTATACACGGAAAGGTATTAAAAGATATATACAGGTATATCATATTACAGTATAGATACACACAGACAGATTTAAAGCGGGTCATCCCACTACCTATGGAGGACATCCAAAGCACTTCCCGCAAGCAAGGTAATGGACGCAGGTTGTTATTCCGAACGACTGCCTGAAATCCATCAAAAATAGGCATAATACAGGAATCCTACCAGACTCTCCCGCACCCGAACTTCTCAAACATTAACTCGAGCTTGGTTTTTTTTTAATCTCCTCGCTAGCTCCTCTTCTGCTTGAAGGAGAAGCAGAGAAGGTCCCGGCTCCACAAAGGCGGCCGCTCCCCG
>NW_008246059.1:833159-855063 GCF_000691975.1 Corvus brachyrhynchos
CGGGGCTGAAAGTGCCGGGAAGGGCGCTCTCCCGCATGGCGCCGCTCTTGGCGTGGGGTTGGAGCTTCGGGCCCTCCCTGCTTCCTTTCCTTTCCCTCCCTTCCTCCCGCCTTCCTTCGCCCCCGCGGTCCGGGTGGGAGCGTGTCCTCTTCCCAAACCCCGCCGTACGCCTCCTGTTCCCAAGGCACGCCTCGGGCGCTGCGTGCTGGCTGTTCCCAATGTGTGTGTCGTCTGTCCCAGCCCCTGCGCGCAGTCCTATCCCAGGAAAGGAGGGGGAAGCTTGAAATGGTCCGGATTAGTTTTTGTTTCAGGGTGTGCGTAATCTTCTAGTGACGTTAATGTTTCCCGAGGGAAGGTCTCGGAGAACAATTGTTTCTTTCCATGCTGTAGTTCTGCTCCCGAGTTGAAAATAGGATCATTAGCCTGGAGATTTAAAGGTTGAATATAACTCAAGACGAGGCACAAATTAAAGCTGGAATGTGCCTAACCCTCATATAGGCGGAACAAAAATGTAAATAATTTTGTGAAGCTAAAACAACAGTTTGCAATCTTTCTGCAATTTTCCTAGAGTATTTTTATCATCTAAAGACTGAATATGGACCCTGAAAATGAAATAAAGAAGCAAGTAAACCCCTTTTACTGCAATGTAAGTATTACTTACTGAAAACTGTAACTAATACAAAGTGATTTTGATGGAACAAAGTTGTCCTAAACCAAGTGTTCTTTTTTCTCTTGAGCAAGATTGATAAATAGCACTGGAGCTGAACTTACTTTGCTGTCTTTGTCATGCTTGACTTGGATGTGTGTTACGAATCGACTTATTAAAATTAATAATATTATGTTTCTAAATAAAGGCATTCTTTTTAAAAGGGGATGATTAAATGCAGCTCCTGTTCAGAAAAAAAAAATCCCAATTGCTCTGGTTGTCAGGTTTATTGCTTTTTTTTTTAAAGCATATTGGGATTTTTAGAGGAGAAGGAACTATTTAGGCTGCTGCTGTTCATGCATGTGAATTTAAACCTAGTCTGCTTCCATTCTGAACTGGCCTGGGCACAGAGCAGCTGTCATAGGGAAGTTTTCCGAAGTGAGAGAGGCAGGTCCCAAACTGCTCAGAGTAATTGTGTTAGTGTGGATGCAGCACTGAGGAGAACTGGCTCACCTTAGGCAGGTGTCCTGGCTTGTCACTATTGTGCTGTGCCTCTGGCTCATGCTTGGTTGAGAGTGTGTGAGGAAGATCTTGGATCTGTCTTCACTTATCCACACGCGCCCACACAAAAAGTGTGATGAGATGGCTGCAGAGTTCTGGAGATACCAGAATTTCTTACGTGATGGGGAGATTCCGGTTCATTCCACTGTGTTTTGGTGGTCTTGGGGCCTTATAAAATTCAGTTTTAGGAGGCTGCTCCAGTTTGTCTTTGAAGTAGTAGTACTTTTGTAGAACTTACCTATACCAACAGTTCAATAGTAGATCTTCTTTGATATCAGTGGTATTTTATTTCTCTTGGTCTGTGTGCAATGCTAGAAATACTTCTCTTTAATCTAGATTTGCAAAATCTGGTGTTCTTCTGCACTAAACTTGCAGACTCACTTCCTTGGAGCAAAACACAAGACGGTAAGATCAGTTTTTGAATGCACCTTTTGTCGGATTTTACCAGTTTATTTAGCAATAGAGTATGGGGTTTGGAATGTAGTTTTTAATGTGGTGTTGAAACATATAATTTCAGATATTTAACTAGTTTTGCTGATTTACTGTCCTGTTTACCACGATGAAGTAGAACTTGGTTTTGTACATTAGTCCTGTCAGAAGATGTTACAACTGTATGTCTGTAAAGAAAATACATGAGAATACATGGCTGTTAATACAGGCAGAATGGAATTACTTAAATCATAGACAATCTCCAGGGAAAAGAAGGATGTTTTTCTGTTTTAATTTTCATGTAATTGTTCACCTCAGATAGTCTATGCTGTTGGCATTAATCTAACTTATTTTATATATAATGTAAGCTTTGCATTGTTGATTTTTGACTCTTAAGTGTCTTTCTTCTTTGTTGTTTGATGACTTGGTAACTTAGATTGAGGAAGCCTTGAAAGCTCATGGCATGGGTAAGTGCAAGATTTTTTGCTTCCTGCTATGTTCTATACCTGCTTCTTTCTCCCCACCCCAATGTAGTTATTTATGAAACAAATGAGAAGAAGACTTTGTTATGAATATATTGTGGTGTTGGCTTTTCGCATGTTACATAATGTTAGAAAAAACTTTACCTAGGTTCTGTAATGTAATACATGATGTAGGATGTCTATGTAGTCAATTTAGTAAAGATAGGCAGAAAAAGTCTTCACATTCCTGGAGTATCTTATCAGAGAAGAAGAAAACTAGAAACCAAAGAGAAGACTTTAGGGAGGGAGCAGAGACGGAATGGAGCCGAGGAAGAAGATAAGGCTGATGGGATGATGCACAGAAACTCCAAAGAATTTATGAATCGTGCATTATTGTGATGAATATGCAATAAGAGATGTACTTTTAAAGATGATCTTTTGGATGTAGAGGTGTGCTTTGGGCTCCCTGCCAAAGCACCTGGCCGTAATACCCTTTTTGCTGTTGTCTCCTAATTGTCCCTTTTATTAAACTTTTTTTAAATTTTACAAAAAGCGAACCTTTTCACAACTCTCTCAAGACTTGTGTTTTAAGACTTGTCTTGTGTTTTTTAATTATATAACTACCTAGTCAATCAGTAATGTGAGCGAGAGGTATGCAAAGTTGATTAACAAGCACTAGCTAGAATACTAAAAATCATCTACATTAAAATATTGAGAAACCCTAAAGAATTCAAGATGTTAGAGACCTTCAAAATTTAAAATATACTTTAAAAAAGCTATGCTTCTTAAAGCATGTAGAAATACTGTATATACTTTATATTTGTTTTTGAAAAGGGCTTAATTTGCTTCAGTTAATTAAGATACTTTTAATACTTTTAATAGGTTTAATAAATCATTAAACCTACCCTGAGTCTTGATGAACTGCTCTAGTTCCAGAAGGAGTGAAGGTCTAACTATGTTCACCATTTTTTTCCTACTTTGGTTTCATGATGCTCCAGAATGTATTTACAGGTTTCTACAGTGCACTGCTCTTATTCAGTTTGAAAGTTGTTGTTCAAGTTAGACATAGTCATTGGACCTTCGTGATCTGGGAATTTTTGTTTGGATTGTAAAGGAAATGTAACTGGTGAAATATTTAGCAGCTGTATGCTGCTGAAATAAACACCCTGAAATTCCTGGATGCCCTGAAATATTTAGAGACATTGAGGTTGATTGATCTTCTTCTCTGCCTGCTTCATTGAATTACCTGACATAAAATAACTTTGTTGTTGTTTGGTGTGAGTGTTTTTTGTCAATCTTTTGGAGCATGGTGCTAGTGACACCAGGGTCATGGGTTCAGTCCTTGTACAGGACTCGATGATCCTTGGGGGTCCCTTCCAACTCAGAATGGTCTCTGAATCTGTGAGAAGAATCTCTTAGCACATTCAAAACTAAACATAGCTTAGTTTTCTCATGTCAACAAAAGCTCAAAGAGTTTTTTTCAAAGTAGTCAGTTATTTTACCAAATTGTTCTTTAAGTTGTACTAACAATTTTATTTCCACTTCTGTCGGATTCTTTGTTTTCTTTTGTTTTCTTCTTTGCTTTTTTTTTTAGTTAAAACAGAAAGTGGCTTAGGGAAGAAAGTGAAAACACCTGGGAAGCTTCCTGATTTTGGTAAGAATGTTTAATACCTCCCCTCACACCTCCCCCCCCCCCAAAAAAAGTAGAAGAAATAAAAAGTGTTGAGGTACAATATTACAGGTGATAATTAGATCACCTGTAATATTGATCTTAGCAGGTCATTGGGAATTCATTTCTGTTCATTGTACTTTCAATCTGCAGTAATATTTTGTAATAATACTTAATTTTTGCAAACCAAATGCTTTAAAGAGAGTGGAAATAGGGTTGGGGGGATAGTGTTTTATAATAACTGACTTAATTTGTCATGTGGGACCATGTATGAGCAGGGACTGGTGTGGGTCTCGATGATCCTTGTGGGTCCCTTCCAACTCAGAATGGTCTGTGAATCCATGAGAAGAATCTCTTAGCACATTCAAAACTAAACATAGCTTAGTTTTCTCATGTCCACAAAAGCTCAAAGAGTTTTTTTCAAAGTAGTCAGTTATTTTACCAAATTGTTCTTTAAGTTGTACTAACAATTTTATTTCCACTTCTGTCGGATTGTTTTCTTTTGTTTTCTTCCTTGGTTTTTTATGTTGTTGTTGTTGTTATTGTTGTTGTTGTTGCTGTTATTTTTTTTGTTTTAGTTAAAACAGGAAGTTGCTTAGGGAAGAAAGTGAAAACACCTGGGAAACTTCCTGATTTTGGTAAGAATATTTAATGCCTCCCCTCACACCTCCCCGAAAAAAAAGTGGAAGAAATTAAAAATGTTGAGGTACAATATTACAGGTGATATCTAGATCTTAGCAGGTCATTGGGAATTCATTTCTGTTCATTGTACTTTCAATCTGCAGTAATATTTTGTAATAATACTTAATTTTTGCAAACCAAATGCTTTAAAGAGAGTGAAAATAAGATTGGGGGGATAATGTTTTATAATAACTGATGTAATTTGTCATATGGGACCATGTATGAGCAGGGATTCACATGTATGTGAATTTCTTACAGTGCCACTTGAGCCAGAGAAGGACACGTCATATCATGGACAGACGTTGGAAGAACAGCTTAATACATGTAAAGATTCAGAACCTGCACTTGGTAAGGGCTTTTAAGACTGTAATTGGTTTTGTGATGCTTACCTTTAAAGAGTATAGATTAGTTTTTAAAATGTAAAATTAGGCAGTGTGTAATAAAATCTTCTTGTGGTTACACTGAGTACCCAATAGTATGGTATGGAAGTGATGGATCTTAGTGACAAAACCATTGGATTTGGCCTGGAACATACTTGATTAGATATCTCATGTTGACAATATTCTCTAGAAACAATCTAAAGTGATATGACATAAATGAACTTTAACTTAAAAGATCAGTGTGGCTCTTTGCAATTTAACTACCCATTCAGTGGAGGGAAAGCAGATAGGAGTTGACAGAAGAAACAATTAGGGCCATATATTAAAATACATTCCCTTCTAAATAGTTAAAAAATAATTGTCGCTATTATTTTTTTAGATTATTTATTAAGAAATTGGTGAGTCCTATGTGGTAAAAATAAGGCATCCTAAAAAATCAGTTTTGTACCTTTGGGTGGCTAGACTTTTTGAATACCAAAAGATAAAATACCTGATGGTTCTAGAAGTCTTCACTGATGTATTTGACATGCAGTAGTAATCTTTTCCTTATATGTTAGTGCTTTAAAATCAGTGCTTTTGCAACCAGCGCTGATGATTTGTTCCAGCAAACACGAAATTTCCTAAGTTGTTTGGGTTTTTTTTTTCAATACAGGACTTAATTACATAATAGAATACCGAACAAAAGACAATGTTCCTTTTCTCTATGAATGTCAACTGTGCTACTGTAAAACAGGACTGAGTAACATGTTCATGCATGTTTGTGGCTCCAAGCACAGACTGGCATACTTGGTAAGTTATTTTTGTTTGTTTGTTTGTTTGTTTCAATGTAATGATTTAAGGAGAGAATTTTTTAGTCATATTTTGATTTTTAAAAAATTAAAGTGAAGGTTTTACATAAGCTTTTGTGAAAATCTTTATATTGCAATTATGCAACTGTGATGAATATACTTAAAATTCTTCTCATCAATAATGTGTATGTCTCTCCATTGCTTGACACTGAGTGTTTAGTTTATTCTGTTTTGGTCAACCAGTAATGAAATCTATAGCTAAAATGGGCTAGAAGTAGATTTTTGACTGATTTTTGTATTACGTAAAAGAATGGGATCAATGAAGAAACTATTCCATCTTTCAGATGCTTTAAAAGGAGCATAATTATAAATTAACATGATACATACTAATCAAATTATTAGATACTGTGACTTGGAATCAGGGGGAAAAAACCCAACTCGTATTCTGTTTTGAGGCTAGGCAAGCCCTGTGAGTTCTGTGGCCTGTTTTATGACAATTGGCAAAGCTCTTGAGGTTCATGACAGCTCACAAACATTCAAATACATTATTATTTTCAATATGTTTAGGGAAATTAGGCTGTCCACTCTTTGAATGTTTGCTTGAGTATACTGGCTTAAGGGGGGCTTTAACAAAACTGAGAAAGCAATATTCTGAAAAGTATTTTGATACTTCCCATAAAAGTCTCAAAATTGGTATTATATTCCACATATCCTGAAGTCATAGACAGCTGAGTTCACATAGTATTTTGGGGCAGTTTTACGCCTAATGTTGGGTGTGCTGCTGTGAATCTGCAGTGATGTCTTTCATAAACACCATGCTGTTTCTGGCCATTGATTCAGACGTACATGCTGAGTTTTGGTGTTCTCACCTATTATATTTCTTGCTTACTTGGAACTGTTTCCTGCAGTTCTGAATCTTACACTTGTTAACTGCATCTCTGTTAAATTCCTAAATACTATAAAAATATAATAATTCATGAAGGATTAATTTTAAGTCGTGCACCTGAGCTGGATTAACCCTAGGTAGTGGAAAAGGCAGGAGACTAAATGCCTGGAATTTGCTCTGCTAAAAAAGGAGCCTGGGGGTCCTGGTGGATAACAAGCTCAAGATAAGCAGTGTACCTTGGTGTCAGTGAAGGCTAACAGCAAGCTGAGCTATACTAACAAGGGGACAGCCAGTAGATCAAAGGAAGTGATTATTCCCCTGTTCTTGATCCTTGCTAGGCCATATCCAGAGTATTGTGTTCAGTGTACTGCAGAAAGGAAGCTATTTATGAAATTGAGCTAGTCCAGAGGAGAGCTGCCAAGATAGTCAGGGGGCTGAAGCACATTTGTACCATGAAGAGAAGTTAAGGTAATTGGGTTTCTTCTGGCTGGAGAAGAAAAAGTGTCAGAGGGATCTAACAGTAACCCTCCAGTACCTCAGAGGATGTTATTGAGAAGGGAGAACCAGACCCTTTTTGGAGCTGCTTGGCAGGAACATAAATTCAAACAGGATTTTCCTACTTGACATGAAGTTTTTTGCTGTGAGGGTGGTCAAGCATTGGAACAGGTTGTTCAGAGAGAGGGGGAAATCTCTCTTCCCAGAGGTTTTTAGACCCAAGCGGGCAAAGCCCTATGCAACCAATTCAGCATTCAGAGTCAGCCCTGTTCTGAGCTGAAGATTTGGCTTTAGTTTCCTAAATTATTCTGTGATTCTATGCATAACCATTTTAGTAAGTTCTGTTAATGTATATGTATAAGTTGATTTATCTCCCATGATTATTAACTGTGCTGGAGTTTTGTGACTTAAGGACTTGCATTTATTTTCTAGAGACAACATTATCCAGAGATAGCACAATCTGATGAAGTTAAGGGTAAAGGCTCTGAACTGAACAGAAGAGTTAGGCAAGTTGGATTAACAATTGAGAAGAAAGAAGGAAGAAAACAAATACAGGTACATTTCTCTTAAGAATTCCAGGAGCTTTATATTTAATAAAGAAACAAAGAATGTAATTTCCATTACAGTGGGCAGATTTGCTTTGGATGGTAGGAAAATCTTGCTTTTTTTAACCTTTATTACAGGTGCTTTTTGTCATTTTAGTAATTCTTCCAGGATTATTCTGGACAAAATTTCCCTGAGTGCACAAATAATGCAAAATAGATATACTAATATTTAACCAATTCTCAGCTCTGCGTGTCTGTAAAATAAGTTGTTTCATTGATGCTAGGAAACTGCCTTTATAACTTTCCTGAATAGTTTCTGCTTCGTTAGCAGCTCATGGCAATTCTCAGGGGAGCCAGGTAAAATTTCTGACAGTACAGATGGAAGTGTGGGAATCTGCAGATTGACATGAGATTATCAGCAGTACATGTGATTGCAGAAGCACCACAAGCTTAAATTCTTAGGAAGCTGCACCTTTAGAAATACATTCATGTGGAGATATCTTCATATTGCTCTGATACTTGCACTGCAGTGGTATTTATAATACCTTTATGTGGACGGGATATTGGTGAAGTTTCTTCTTGAGGTGTACCTTTCCATGCTGGTTCATGACACCTTCTTGAGGTGCTCACTATTCTTCGTGGTACACATTAAATTTGTTTTCCCCATCAACTTCGATTTCTGTCAGCATCCTGCTTGTTAAGCAGCGTTTCTTGACAAGATCCCTTGCTAATGCTACTTAATGTGCACAGATGTCTCCTTTTAAAGTGGAGTTCCCAAGGTTCCTCTGTTAAAGCTGGTGATGTCCTGCCCATCTGGAAAAAGACCTGTGTTTCTTTCTGTGTGATACCATCACACTTAGGCTCAAGGATAAGAGCCTGCTCTAATCCTACCTTTTTCTGATAAAAAACAGTTATGGGAATATCGGAAGATCAGGTCAAGGGAGAACTGCTCTCTCTAGAGCTCCCTGCTCCAGAAGGGAGAGATTTCAGACTGTCAAATCCATTCTGTCTGCATATCCTTCATTTTTAACCTCTGTTTAAAAAGAGAAGCAGCTGACTGTTGGCAGCAACTTTTTCACTTGACCTGCTTAAATTTCTTCTTGACTTGAGATGGTTTATTTTACTTGAGATTTATATCCATGCATATGGAAATATTTACTTCCATCTGTATTTTGTAGACCTTTTTGTTTTTCTAGGTAGTTTATTACATCCATAGCAAATCCATTCTCTATTTAAGGAATTTTTAAACAAAGCATGTGTAACCTGGTTTAATTTTACTGCTCTATCTTTTGAAACCAGCTGTTTAATTTTCTTTTTTTTTAAGCTCTAGAAGAAATTTATTTGTGGTAAATAAGTGTCCAGGTAACTAATTTATTGACTTTTTGAATGTCCATTAAGGGATATACACACATGTGTTTTACACTACTGGTCGTATATTCTTAAAAAAAAAATTAATGCTGATGAAATATCTGTGGAATGATTTTATCCACAAAATAACTAACATAAATGGGTTTTATTTTTAGGTTGTTACAGGTGTTCCAACAATGAGGAGGAAATGGCAAGAATGTAAGTGTGCTCAGTGAGGTGTAAATTGTCCATTTCTAATTTGGTCCTCCTTTGATCCAAATCAGACCAGGGTAGTCTCTGCAGTGCCAGATACCAGCATTTTGGTGAACTGGACAAAAGGAGCAGGTTGGGGCTCTATGCTTGTATTTAATCTCCAGTTCAGAAAGCCATGCAGAATTTTTAAAGCACAGCCATACCTCTTATCTCTGGAAGAAAATTTTCTGTTTTACTAGGCATTGATACTCACAAAATTATAGGAATGTGGTATCAGTGAGACCTCCCCACTCAGTTTAATGTTTTAAAAGTCATTGTAGTACAATGTTGTCCAGGTGGACAGACAGTATGACTGCATGCCACTTGAGGAAATGGCTAAAACTTGCTATGAGACCTTCATTCTCATTGCATGAAAAATAAAGATTGGATTTGAAACTAAAGTACTTAATTTTAATGTATATCAGTATGTGAATGGTACCTTAAAATAGCTCAGTAGAAGTAAGAAGATCATCTTGATTAGCAGCGTCGTACTCCAAAGAGGAAAAATAGCCATTTTGAATCTAGGAAAGTGGTTTGAAATAAATTGAGTCCTATTCAAATTAGATTCCTTGATTGTAACCTCTTGGTTAATGTGTCTAATTTTGCATGTGACTTTGTGGCATTCTACTACATTTATAATATTTACATATTTTAAGAAATGCATGTAATTATAACCAGGGCATAAAATATCTTAAATTTTGTTGCTGATTTGTAGTTAGTATTTAATATGCTGTCACATAATAATGCTTATAAGATTATTCTTGGTGTTTGTAAGTACTATTGCACAGAAACAGAGCTAGGTGAAATCAAAGTGCAGTAGTAGAACCATCCTCTATTAAGGTAATGTCTCTTGTGCTACATTTCAAGCGTGTTTGTTTAGTTTTCAATGCAGATGACAGCCCTTCAAAAGCTAAAGTTCAGCATGTGGATATGCCCCTTAGTAATGCAGAAAAAACAGATAATAAAAATAAAGATGGGGAACTGACAGACCCTACTGAAGGTAAGAGGGAAAATGGTTGCTTTTAATGTTTTTTTTTTTTAACTTTCACCAGTGCATGAGTTACTTACTCTGTATGTGCCTGTTCCACATAGAGCTTCCACAGCTGAGTAACAGAGGTGAATTTGCACAGTTGTGTGGATGGCCTTGGGGTCCGTGGCAAAGGCAAGAATAATCCCAGTGTTTGTAAAGAAAACATTCTACTTCTACTGATTTTTTTAGGTTCTGTTTTTATTTTATTTCTTCACAAGATACCTTACTTCCACCCTTAGGTTTTATTGATGTTGTCTTTAGAAGTATTCTTTGTTTAGAATATTTTTTAAATTAAAACATTGGAAAAACATTACTTAGTATACTTTTTTATTGTTTTAGATGAAAATAATGTTCAAGAGGAGAATGAAGAAAGGCAGAAAGAACAGACAAAACCAGATGAAAATGTTGAACCTAATAATGCTATTGAAAGCAGCAAAGGCAACAATTCAGAAAGGTAAAAGAAACAAAAAACCACCACCTTCAAACCCACTTAAATTAACTTAAAGGAAAATGTTGTACATGACAATTGTCTGTATTGGATTTGCATAGTAAAATCCATGTCTTCTGAAATTGTGCTCAGCTGTAAACTTCTGTCATCAACAGAAAACCTGGTGTATGTAAAGTGATCTCAGACTTTGCTCGGGATGCAATTGGCTTTCGTATTTATCTATTATCCTTAAGGTATAGTTGTCATGTGCTGCTGAAAATGTTCAGAAAGAACATTTCCTCATGGTTTAAAACTGCCTCTGTTACAGCTTCATATCAGATAATTAGGGTAGTAGATGGACTGATTTTGGAAGGGAAAGACAATCAGTAACAGCTGTAACAATTGGGGTTTCTTCTTTACAAATGATTTTGTGGAGGAACAGTAAGTGTCCTAAAAGAATAATTGTGTTCTAAAATGCTGAAACCGTGCTTGGCTGCTTGTGAGCATCTTATTAGTAACAGCGCTGTGAGTTCAATTTGAGCTGTCAGCCTTTGTGTGAGGAGAACATCTCCAACATGGGTCATCTTTGTGCAGCACCAGGAACCACAGGAAGGCATTCAGTAAGGGATATACATGCATCAGCCCAAACGTAGGAGTTTTGTTCCAACAATTTAGTTACTTGGTTTTGCTCTTAATGACATTCCCTTGGAATGTGTTTTGAGTTCAAACCAGTAATCTCTCTCCCAGACATGGAGGGCTAACACCTTCTGCTTGTAAAGGAGAAATTTTCATGTTCCTGACATTTTTGTAGGACCTGCCTCTCTGTGGAGCAACCATTATGGAAAACAATCAGTTGAAACCAAATTCAAGTCCAGGTTTATGAATCTTTGTGTTTATTTATTGGCTTTCAAATAACCAACAGTTCTGAATCAGAACTAGTTTGTGAAAACACGAAGAATAGGAAATGAATGAAAGCTCAGCTATCCACATCTGGAGATGCTGAGGTCTATTTCTACCTGGTACTGATCCTCATTGTGCAGTCTTGTTCTTTTAAATATTAAGAACAGCTTCCTTTGGAAAATCATTTAATGTTATTCTTTTAATCTGATTCAGATAGGTCCTGGGTGATTATGAGCAGCCAGGTGTTTCGGTGAGAGACTGACTTGGAAGTTAGTTACTAAATTAGGACTTCAGCTTGTTACTTTACTATTTATTTTTGTGAGACTACTGAGAGATATGAACTCGATATATAGTTTCTTAAAAGAATTAATATCAGATGCTAATTGGCAGCAAGCAGCCAAATGATGTTTCCTCTTAAAGATTCTGTAATATCTATCTGAGAATTTCTGTGATTCCTTATTTCTTCGTAGTTAAGTTTCTGAACAAACAGTCATCTGAAGGTTTAAATTATTTTATCATCATCTGCTTTTACTAAACTTTTACTAAACTAAGAAACATTTCAAGGCAGGGGAGGGCTTAGGCTTGGCAGTCGTATGGTTTTGTTAATTTAAGAAACACCCAGCCGCTCTCATCCCTGGTTCCTGGGCTTGCAAAGGGAGAGAATGTATCAATAGTAGTTGTAATGGCAGAACAGCACAAATATGGCATAGGAATGTTTAGCCATGTGAATCTTTGTATACCAGTATTTGTGTGGCTGCATTGTAAAACACTGATTTTTAATAGTTGAATTTTTTCAAAAGCAAGTTTGTGAAGTGCTGATAAAAATCCTACTGTAATTAGGAGCCTTGTCTTACTGCAATGCATACAAAAACCTTACAGCTATTACTACCAATATCAAGCTTTTTTATTAACTCTGGGTTTTAGAACTTATGTTCTAGATAATCACACTAAGAAAAAAACAAACCCCATAAATAATTTTTCTGATGATCTGGAATGACTGAGATTTCTCTGAGGAAATAATATGTGACCTTTCTTTCAGAGTGTGTCAGAACTTCTGACACACTCTGAAATTACCAGTTATTGGCTGGCTACACATTTTTGCTGGATCAGCCAACTGAATGTTTTATTTATTCTATTTTAAGGTGTGAGACCAATAAACAATCAGAGGAAGAAAACAAGGAAGCTGAGGTGAATATTTTTCTGTTAATGGGTTACTCCAGTTTCCAAATAGTTGGGGAAATAATTAATATATGATTGGCAGTCGTGTTTGCTTATTCAAATTAATATTATTGACAATAAATTAGCTACAAGTGACTAAGGCAAAACTATTGACAACAAAGTTTTTTCCTACTTTGTTATGAAAACCTATGTACACATTTCATAACAGCACAAACAATTTGAATATTAGACTAACAATAATTACTACTGTTTATTTGTATTTACTGAATAGAATAGATCTCAGGACCTCTTTTTTTATGTTAAACAGCAAGAATTTACAGCAAATCCTGAAGAATTCACTAGTCAAGAAGAGCTGTTGGGTTATTTGGTGAGTGTTAAATCTTACCTTGCAAGGTAATTTTTGGAAAAAAAAATAGAAAAAGAAATCACTGGTTTGCTAAGTCTAATATGTAGCAAGTAATGAAAGGCAGAATGTTGGCAGTCTGGTAATCTAACAGATTACCATTTTGCCAGAAAGCAGGATTCAGAATAAAATTAATGTCACTGAATTTATAATGTATCTATTGTTTCTCAAGTTTCTAGACATGTTTTTGCCAGTGTTGGTTTACTATCAGAGGAATGCCTTGTATTGAAAATCCTTTTTTTTCAACTATATCTTATCTTCACTCCTTAACTACATGCTTAGCTAATATGACCTTTTTAAACATCTTTTCTCCTTTGTTTCTGCAAGTGGTCTGTGATTTTCAGATGAGGAATTTGGAAAGATGGAATTCAGTAATGGAAGGAAGCAGAATGAAGACAAATATCAGAGATATGTAGAAAGGAAAGATGGGATTTTTAAGAAAAAAAATGCAAGTAGTGTTTTTAAAACAGGGTTCCCCCCCTGCCCCGGCCCAAAGTGCCATAACTGCAAAACCTGTCTATTCCCTCTCTTAAATAAGTGTCAGAACATTACAGTTCTGTTCAGTTGTTGAAAACATGTATTATGTACACATGCACACCAGTGATAGGAACAATAAGAGTGGAAAACTGTCAGTTGCCAGTTGTTAGACGTATCAACAACAGTCGTGGTCTTGCACACAGAAATGGTGATTTTCATAAAAGCACCAGTGACAAACTCTATGAAAATCTTTTACTGATAGTTGCTCGACTGATCTACTGCGTGGTAATTTAGGCACTATTGACCATCATAAAATGTTTTTTTCCTCTTTTTTTATATGGAATTATTAGGTGTAGAGGTTGCACCTTGTTAATAAAACTTGAATGTTTTGAGGGATCTTCTTGCTTAGTATGATTGTCCTCTGAGAAGAAAAGAGGACTGTTGGGAATTGATTAGAACAATGTTCTGTTTTGGAAAGTGTGAAAATCGTTCATTTTTGCATCTACAGTCATTTTTTCAAAAGCTGCACTAAGTGTTTCTGTTGTTGTTGGATTCAAAGGTTTCTGATGTAGAGGAAAGTAATTTTACAGGTATCTTTTTTGGACTTGCTGTTCATATTGTGTAAAGCTGTCCAATAATTATCCATACTATATTTCTTTTATTACCTCATAGCAAAATTATCCTTGCCACAGTTTAATCTTCTTTTTCCAGATAGCTTTTGGCAAGATCTTCATTAAATATAACTTGTGCAAACCAGGAGAGATAAATACTATTCATGTTAAAATTGTAATATATCCCTATTACGCAGTCTTATATGAACTTAATGCTAGGTTTTTATTACTTCTTTTCCATTGTCTGGAGTGTTTAAAGGTGTTTGTTTATAATCCAGAAGACTTTGAGCTGTTAGGACACAGCTGGAGTTCTGTTACTTTGCCCCCAGAGAAGTGTTTTCAGCAGAACTTTCTTGGTATAGACAAGAGGGTGACACATGTAGCCCTCTCTGTGAGTGCTGTTGGTGCTAGAACTTGCTCCCCTAGTAGAGCTTCACAGCTTCAAGACTGCTTTTTCTGTAGGCTTTTAGGGAAGAAGAAGAAGGGTAATGTAAGGCAAGGCAGCATGTACTTTTAAATTCAGTAGCATTCTGGCTTTTTTCTCTGTTCTAGAGAAAAGGGTTATGACTATATTGCCTCAGGGAAGGTGTACACATTCATTTGTATGCAGACGTCTTGGAAAGAGATCAAAATACTTAAGGAAAAAGCATTAGCTCCTATGTACTTCCAGGCATATTTTTGTGTAATTCCTTTTCAAATGATTGTGTTCTGTAGCTGCATCTTCCTTCTCTTAGGATTCTCTTTTATTCCACCTTCCTGCCCTCCATTTATGGGATTAAAAATAAAAACTCTATTCGCTTTGTAATTTCAGCCAAGTCTGACAGAAGGGTAGAGACATAGAGAAAATAAAGTTCCTGCAGGTTTGTTTATAAATTGTGATACTTCAGTTTTTCAGAGGAAAAATGTTTTATTGTGTGTTGTTTTCTTTTTTTTTTACCCCTAGCAAAGTTTTGAGATACTGAATGAAGATGATGCTTCATTTATCCTGAAAGTTACACAGACTCTCACAAACGCTCTGGTGGAATATCGTCAGCAGGCTGCATCAAACAAAGTAATGTGAATTTTGTTTTGGTTTTGTTCTACAAACCTGTAAATTCCTGTGATTGTGCATTTTTGTTAATTTAGATGATACAATAAAACAAAAATGCTGTGGAGACTGTATTGTAAGTTTTGCCTGTTAAATACATGAATTTTGGTAGTGATGATAGGGTTAAATTTTAGCTTTTCTGTTGATGAGTCTTAATAATTTCTGTTCAGTGGTGCTTGTTTATTTTTTTGTTGTTGGTAGAAACTAAAAATCATCTTGTCACTTTTTTCCCGTGCTTTTCCTTACATCTAAGTTTTTCTGCTGCTTTTGCCCCTTTTTAATTCTAACTTAAGGTTTTTGTCATCTCTACTGACTTGCCTAACACTCCTGTTCTGTATTCTGTTTCTGTTTCACCATGCAATCACGCATCAGTGACATGATTTTTTTTTCTTATACAACTTCTGTCATACTCTTTGGACTGTTGTTTTTGAGGCCTCCTTCTTCTTCCACTATTAGAAACCCAGTTTTTCCCCTCTCTGCTGTTACTTGTGACTGACTTATCTTTACACAGGCAGTACATATGGAGGTGTTTTGAGTACCTCTCTGAGGCTGCTGACATGTTACAAAACAATGAAGTTCTAACTGAAATAACTTCTAAACTACAAGTTGTGGAAGACCAAAATGTTTTCCCACATTAGGCCTTGTTAGTATTCTAAACTGTGGTCTTTCAACTGGTAATTTTTTAACTAAATCTTTTATTTTGAGTGCAAAATGCTTCCTTTTTAGATGTGACAAGTTGAGAATTAGGCTCAATGACTACCTCTTCATTGCCTAATACAGAGCTTTTTCAGATGTAGGGACATACCATGGGCAGTGTATACACAGAAGTTATTAACCCAATGATTTGCAAAGAAATACTTGATTTTTCAGATTTGATAGCAGAAACACTGGTCTTTTATTTGGTTTGTGATCATTAAAAGTGTAGTAGTTCATTGTTTCAAGAGTTTGTCCTGATGAGATTCTAAACTTTTTTTGAACTCATAGGACCACTTAAATGCTGGATATAATGGAGAAGCAGCACTGGAGTATTCCACAGAACAGTCCAGCCTGACTCCAGCAGGTATTAGCGACTCTGACACTGGTCATGTTGGCTTTGCAGTCTTTATGTGGGTTAATCTTAACACTGAACCTTGCATAAATGATAGTAAGCCTTTTCTTCCTGCTTTTCTAAAAGCAGAGTTTAAGAGCAGTATAAAGCCAGAGTCAAGTAGCATAAATTAATAGTTTTGGGGTTTTTTCCCCATCCTCTACTGATATTAGAAAGGCAAGACTATTAAAAAACATTGATCCTACTTAACTGTAGAATCTGGGGAGAAATTGAATTAGTACCAACTCTGACTTTCCTGTGTTCAAGGGCAACTGTTTCTAAGGAGACTTTGAAAGTTTCTCTGGCCTTTTTTTCCCCCCTGATTTTTTTTTCCCCTTCTTGGTGGAGGAGATGTTTCCTGCAGGTGTAGTTGAATCAAGATGTTAGTAGAAAGTTAATGTGGTAGAGGATAGATAATTTTCTAATATCTGAATACTGCAGCTACTTGGCCTTGGTACTTCTGAGAAATTTTTTCAAAGAATCCTGGATTTCTTGGAGGTCATTTCCTTCCGATACAAACAAATGGCTATTTTTCTTAAACCTAGGCAGTACAATCCTATGCTTGGAAAGGCAAGATAGCCAGAATACTAGTGAAGCTATTTTGTGTGATCTTTTTCTTTCTGTGTGGTGTCAATTTTCTAGTTTTTCTAGAAAGTTTAGCTTTTGAAAACCTCGGTTATTGCAATGCTAATAACAAAAATTGTGGTGACTTAGAATATATGAGATTTGAAACTTTTATTCCATTTTTGTAAGTGTAATGGAAATAGCTTTCACCTACCTCCCCACCGTTGTTTCTCCAGGATTTTCTGTAACTGGAAAGCATTCCTGACTCTTGGTTGTTTGAAAACGTAGCAAAGTTGGATGTGAACCGTACCAGCAATGCTGCTGTGCCAGACTGGAAATGCTTATTTTGAAAAGCCCTATTTAGAGAAATAAGTAATGTAGGCTCTGCAGAATCCTCTTTTACTGAAAAACAGTATTTCCCTTCTTTAGAATACTCAAGCAGCCGATCAGCTAAGCAGTTCTTATCAGTCAATGAAGATGAACCCCAAAACTTTTCAACTGGCTCTTTGGAAACAGCGTATGAGAACAACATCACGACTGAATTTTTGAACAGTGTAAGAAGTATGAATGCTGAGGAAGTTACTGCCACCCTACACAAAATAGCAGCCTCAAATCCAGCTTTCAGAGGTAATTTGCATATACATGTATACACACACAAACACACATACATAAAAATATACATAACATCATCTATTAGCTCTGTGAAATATTAAGGACTTATATGGGTTGAAGAACTTTGAGGTATTAAGGAGGGCGGAAGAGACTTATTTTTTCCCACCCTTTAACTTTTGCAGAATCCAGTTTAGGAATGGTAATTCAGAATAGCTGCCTTCCCACAAAGGCATTAATAATTGCTGATTTTTTTTTTTTTAAATTCTTCTCTCATTTGTGCATAGTAACATTTACAGTAAGAGAGACAGTAAACTAAAACCAAGCACATTATTATTAGAAAAAATCAGAACCTTCTCTGTGCTATAAGTGGCTAGTTTTGTGAATACCAACAGTGAAGGAAATTTTATTTACTGGTCCCTGAAGGAACTGTATTTGCACAGTAACATAGAAATAATAATGAATCAGAGACAAGTAGTCTTTCTTTTGCTTATAACTTTCTAGTAAGCATTAGCTATTAAACCTTCCCACATCTTCAGTCAGCTACTGCTCTCTTTTCAGAAGTTTCCTGTGTATGTTTCTAAGCTTTTCAGAGTGTGTTTAGAATCATAAAGGTTTAAAAAAGAACACTGTACATTGTAGGAAAGCTTACAGTTTTCAGACACATTCTGATTGTTCTCAGGTATTTTTCTTTTAATAAGGAAAGATCCAAAACTCATCTCAGCATCTGAATGTTTCAGTATAACTTGTGTTTTTAAGTGAATTTTATCATAAAATTGCTTATTTTCTGGTTTTGTTTGTTTGCCTTTAACTAAGGAATTGATATTCCGAATGTTATAAGGATCCTGACTGAAAGTGGAACTCTGAGGGGACCAAGCAATGGCAGCACACAGTGACATGGTAGTTAATAGAGAGAATATAGCAATGTTTTATATACTGTCTGTAAATTTGTTGTTTTACTACATATGACCTCAATGGAGTTTATTTTGTTATGTTTAAGTTTCGTACAGTGTTTTTTTAATTAAATTAATAACTTGGTTTTGATATTCTTGTTATTTATTTCTCCATTTAGCTGAGAGTTCTGTGTTGTGGAAAGGTTGTAAAGCTCATGTTCATTCTTTCCATGTTAAAACAGTTTTTTAAAACAGATAATTTGTTTTCTTCAGTATTATTAAATACTGTACATTGACAGTCTGATCTTTTTGTATTGTTGGTTCTTTTACAAAGAATTATCAGCAGAATGAACTACTGCACCCAGCAGTACAAATTCATCCTACAACAAATACTCAGAAGTTATTCCCTGTGGCTGCTGGGCCTGACTCAAAAACCTTTGTAATCAAAAACCCTTTCCCATATAAGGGTTATGAACAGGTCTCCACATTTTTTTTTTCTTAATAAGACTAAAAAATAACAAAAAGTCAGTGCTGTCAATCTAGTGCTGAGATGAGAAGTGCCTGGATTATTGCCAATTTAGGGAACATAGAAGCTTCAGCAAAGTCAGTAGAAGTTAGGTGTGTTTTGCAAATTTAGGGATATATCCCAATAGGTGTAACCAGGCTCTAGCTAAGAGGCACTGATGTGGTGGCAAAAGTATCTTTTGTCTTCTTTTATACTACCAGTATGAGAATAAAATGAAAGCTGGCTTATACCATCCTTCAGGCTCTTTTAACATGAGCTTTTTTCCAACTAAAGTAGTACTGGTTTGGACTGAATGTACATGTCTATATATTAATGACTTCTACTTTTGTAGGATGGTGAAAAAAAGTTTTGAATGGTTATAAATTAGTGTGCTTGGGAAAAAATATTTTTTTAAAGTGAAGTTGTGTAATTAAAACTCGCTTCCTGCTTGCGATGCTGGGTAGCATTCAGTGGTTCTAATTAAAGCTCTTCAGCTTTGCAGCCAAATACTGGTATAATTTAGACATGCTGGGGCCAGATGGCAAATGAACTTTTTAATGTTAACTTAGAATTTTTTTTGAGATCTGAATGGAATTTGAGAATCCTCATTCTGATGGTTTCACATCTTAATACCATGGAATGCAAGATGCAGTAAAACTAAGGTGACAAAGCAACAACAAAATGTATTAGTTTTATTCTATGAACAGACACAGGAAGGAAAATACAGACAAATTAAAACTGTGTTTTAAAGAAACTCTGAGGAATTTCTGGAATGCATCTAAATCTGTTCTTATCAGAGGCAGAGATGGAACAGAGATGGAACAGAGATGGAGTTCTTACAGTTCATTTACTCTGTATAGGAACAGTGTTAATGCCTGCTTACAGAAGGTGTATTTAATCAGTTAAAACTCTGAATTCTGAAAATAAAAATAGAAACATCTTTTTCCTGTTTGTTTTCAAAGTGCAGAACCATCTTTGTATTAAAACAATAAAATCAGAATATTCAGCTGTTGTAAATGGCCATCTCTGGGACAGCTTCTTTTACCTCTTACTGTGGAATTATTCCTAGTGGAAATAAAGTTACAATTAAGTTGAAATAACTTGGATTTGAGGTGGATTTTTTTGTTTGGGTGCAGGAGGAGCATGCTGAAAAAGAAAAGTAGTGTGCTACCCCGAATCTGTAGCACACTGACATAAAATGGTTGAATGGTGTGCTGCAGCGTGCTGCTGTACCTCTCAAAGTCAGCTGGGAAGCCTGAACTGGGTAAGAGTCACGAAGTGCATGCTTCTGGAAATGTTTTCAAAGAACACAGTCCAACATAATCTGTTCAGCTGTACAATTATTTTTATTTTTATTTTTTTCTTTCTTACCTGGTGCAAATAGAGGCTGAAAAAGCATTGTATTATTTTGTTCTTGTATCTGCCTCTGTTTTGTGATGGCTTGGTGTATTTTTATACTAATGGAAAACTGTATATTTGTTCCAAAACAGGGTTTAATGTTTTTCTTGTGCCAGTATTGCAAAGTAAGGAAAAAAAAGGCATTATCTTTACTGATACTATTTAAACAATAGTGTTGACTGTATTTAATATTATACATTCTGGTTTCTCACAGTAACAGCAAGGCAGACTTCTGAGGTAACTAGAGAATTAATAAAATTAAAAGTTAAGCAATAACAAGAAAAATTAAACCAAGAGAAAATTATTTTTCCTTTAAGCTTTATCTTGGTTTTAAACATCTTATTGAGACCAGAGAGCTTCGAGGAAATTATTTTTAACAAAAAGCTGCAGAACTCCTACTCCTCACAGAAGGCAAAAAGGGGAAAGGAGAAGGGTGTTCACAGGTTAATTGACAAGAAACGAAAAGTTTAGAGTGTGCAACTGCAGAGTTACTCCCTGCTGTGAATTGAGACTATCTCTGTTCTAGACAGGTATGCAAACACCCTCGTCGTTTGTTGTTTTCTGGGTCTCCCAGAATTTTGCACTCTCTTTCTGATACGGGAATTCATTACCCCTTTGGAGCAGCGAGCTTTATCTAGGTACACATGTACAGAAGTGCACAGCATGCCTGGTGGTTTATATGTGAAATAATAACCTCCTACACGTGAAATAATAGTAATAACCTCAAATGCCAATGCTGACTCTGCAGTGCCTTCACTGGAAGAATCAGTCAGTTAGGTTGTAAAAAACATCTGAGAACACTAACCAATGACCCAACACCACCATGTCAACTAAACTGTGGCACTCCTGTCTTTCCTTAAACACCTCCAGCAACAATGACTCCATCACCTCCCTGGGCAGTCCATTCCAGTGTCTAATCACCTTTTTCTGTGGAGAAATTCCTCCTGATGTCCAACCTAAACTACCCCTGGTGCAGCTTAAGACTGTGTCATCTCATCCTGTCACTGATTGCCTGGGTGAAGAGGCCGACCCACAGCTGGATGCACCCTCCTTTCAGGTGGTTGTAGAGAACGATAAGGTTACCCCTGCATTTCCTTTTCTCCAGATTAAATAACCCCAGCTCCCTCAGCTGCTCCTCACAGGACTCGGGCTTATCTCAGTACTGGTTATCATTAATGCGTTCTTGTTGTCTGCTGTGGTGCTAGTGCAGCCCCACTTCAGGGGAAGGGACACTGAGACAGAACCACAGAATAAACCAAGGTGGAAGAGACCCACAAAAATCATCGAGTCCAGCTCCTGGCCCTGCACAGGATACCTCAGAATCAGACCATGTGCCCGAGAGCATTGTCCAAGCACTTCTTGAACTCTCAGGCTTGGTGCTGTGACCCCACTTCCCTGGGGAGCCTGATCCAGCCTTTATCCGCTGGATGAAGAACCTTTTCCCGCTATCCAACCTAAACCTCCCGACACAACTTCAGGCCATTCCGTCGGGTCCTGTCGCTGGTCACCACAGAGAAGAGATCAGCGTCTCCCCCTCCTCTTCCCCTCTCGAGGAAGATGTACACAAGAAAAGCCATATCCCGGACGAAGCCGA
>NW_008246059.1:855828-864841 GCF_000691975.1 Corvus brachyrhynchos
GATCGCCCGTAAGTATCGCTGTCCTGTGCGGGGAGAGAGCTCGCCCGGGGGGAAATCTTTATCAGATCGGCGGAGTTAGTTAGGGCGTGTGCCTTGCTTTCGGGTTTCTCAGGATTTTCCTGACGGAGCAAGGTAATGAGTTTCCCTGAGAATGCCGCCTGAGAGCTGCGAGGGAGTAAAACGAGAATCTTTTGGTTTGAAAAGACCTCCAGGATCATCGAGGCTAACCTGTAACTGAATATTTTCACTGAGCCTGAGGTGAGGGTGGCTGAGTGACATCTAAAGTGGTGTCTGAAAAGCGCTGTATGCTGCTTTATGTTAAAGGAATCCTGCATCGATTTAAGGTTGTTTTGATGTTTTGAGTTGTAAAAACCGTGTTAGTGCTTAAACTTTTAGGTGCACTTAGCTCAGTCCTGTTGGAGGAGGGCCAGGGGAAGAAAATACACGGAATCATAGATTAGTTAGGTTTGGAAGGGCCCTCTGGACATCATTTAGTCCAGGCCCCCCTACCAAGGCAGCATCACCTAGAGCAGGTGACATAGGAATACATCCATGGGGGTTGGAGTGTCTCCGGAGACTTCCCTGGGCAGCCTGTTAGAGTGCTCTGATACCTTCAAAGTAAAGAATTTCTTCTTCATACTGAGGTGGAACTTCTTGTGTTTTAGTGTATGGCCATTGCTCCTCAGCCTGTCACTGGGCACCACTGAAAATAGTCTCGCACCATCCTCTTGGCACCCATCTTTGAGAAATTTAAATGCATTAATGACATTCCCTTTCAGCCTTCTCCAGACTAAACAGGCCCAGCTCCCACAATCTCTCCTCATAAGATGCAGTTTGTGTCAAAAGGCAGTTGTTCTAGCAAGAAGTTTCATTAAAATAGTTAAATAATTTCAGCAGCTGTTTACAGTTTTGTCTGATGTCTTACTGTGTAGCCACTGTGGTGTTTACATGACTTCGGTTTGGTAAGGATTTTATCTTTTGATCTAGCGTGGTACATAAGAATTGGAAATGGATAAGCTTAGATAACCAGTCATTTCCAGAACATTTACTGTGAGGTAAGATGCACTGCTTTTAATAGGAGAAAGGATATTTTACAGGCCTCCTTCTTTGAAAGAACGTAATTGACTCTGTTCAGGTGTGTGCACACCTGTATTGTGAAGTTTTTAATGTTAATTGGGAGCCAAACATCTACTCTTGTAAAAGTAAGCCTTGTTAGTGGAAATAACTTTTACGTCAAAAGCTTCTAGCTATTTCTATGTATCAAGTAGTGAAATTCTTGTAATTCTCTCCTAAAAGATACATATGGTAAAAATCAAACGTTTATAAAGGCATGGTTGTTATAGTTGGACACTAAAGGACCTTTTTATTTTGGCACCAGACTCCAAGCTTTTTAAAAGCCTTTTGAACTGATAGGTTACTTATGCCAAATTTGTACTGCAGTTAAAGTGGTCTTGCATATAGTTTTTTAAGCTAGTGTGTGAAAAGCAGAAATTAAGTTGTAGTCAAATGTGTGTGTAATCAGTTGTTTAAATTGTTTTAAAATAATAGGAAATGAGTTCGTTTTAAAACATTCTTTAATGATTTTCCTGTTGATATGGAATATCAACTATATTAAATACTCTAGTACGGCACAAATTTCAGCTTGAGGTCCATTGGGAAAATCAGCTGTAGGAATGATGATCACATCCACCAGAAGAGAATCATTGTTTGAATAGGTTATTTAGAAACTTCTGGGTTTAGTCAGCTGTGTTGTTGGGGTTTTTTTTAATTCAGGTTTTTTTGTGGGGAGAGGGTGGTTTGTTTGGGTTTTTTTGAGAGGATTAAATTAAGGAATCTATGGTGTAGTGTTTGTTGGGCCTTTTCAGTGTGATGATTTTTTTTTTTTTTTAACCTGATAGACGTAAGAGTACTTCAGTATCAAAACAGAACAAAACCAAAAGCCCATTTAGAAACTTTGGGGGTTTTAATTTGTTTTGGTTATTGTACTTCTATTCCAGCATGTCTGTACAACTTACAAGTGTAGTGACTCAGATACCTTATTTATTAATACTTATATTATTAAATGTGTCTTTGTTTTCCATTCTTTTTACTCTATATTTGCCCATTTGACCTCTTCTCTCCCACTCACTTCTAATTATTTTTAAATGCACAGGCTGGTTTGTTCAGTGTGTAGTGAAAGTTTTCGTAGGTTTTTTGTGTCCTTTTACTGGTGAAGGCTTGTTTAAACCTATGATTGTACATGTGCAGGCTGTGTGCTGTTAGTGATGAACTTGATAAGCGATGTGCAATTGAAAGGGAACAGTTTGCTGAGCTCCTTGGCTTGACAAGAGTCAATTATGTAAAAAGTTGCTTTGTTGGCAGGAACTTTTTAAAACAAAACCAAATCAGCAACTTAACTGTTGATAAAGCAGTGGCAGACGCAGATATCGGCATGCTTTTTAATAAAGTAGTTCTCAGAGCAAAGATGGCCAAAGGAGCAGCAGAACATTTTCTGGACACCAGAACAGTTGCATGGAATCAGCCTGCATGTCTGTTTAGTCTAGCATCTTGTCTCAGGAGTGAACACTCCTTTATGCATAGACAAAAGAATAAAAACAGTAGCCATTGTTAGGAAGTTGCTGCTCTTTGGTGGAAAAACTGCTTTTGTTGTGTATTTAATCAAATTAAATTATCTTTTTGCAGAGAAGCAGAATGACTAAAAAAAGGAAACGCCAGGAGGATTTCCAGAAAGTGAAGTTAAAAGTTGGGAAAAAAAAGCCTAAACTAGAGAATGCAACTGATACTACCTTCAAAACAAAGGCCATACAAATTCCTGAGCAGCTTAAAGAAGATGGAGTGCTTCCTACGCAAAATAGAAAACTTAACATAAAGGTATGCTGGGATGTTACATTCTGAAATGAAAACTTAACATAAAGGTATGCTGGGATGTTACATTCTGAAATGACAGAAAGTTACTTGCCTTCTATGTAGGTTTACTGCAATTTAGGAAAAAAACTGCAAAAACCCCTGCATTTAAAAAAAAGTAAATGCAGCAGGATATCTGAATGCAGCCCCATTTTAAAAGAATCTTGTATTTCTTTGGGGGGTGGATTTGTTTTCCTTCCTTTGTGTCATTTTGTGTCTCTTGCAGCTCTCTGCTTAAACTGAAGAAGGTTGTTCAGGCTGCGGTTTCGTATTTCTGCTTTTGAGAGCAAGAGTGACAGGACTTGCCTTTGGTCATCCCTCTGTTGAGTCAGTAGGGTTGTGCATAAACTTAAGAACAAGACCCAAGGACAAGTCATTACATCTTGTTTTTCCTATCACTGAATTCTGATTATTTGTTCATTGTTGTGCTATGAACTAATACCATGTTTGTTCTAAACGCATTTTGCTGTTATGAACAGCAGTACGTTGTAGAAATAGATTCTGTATTTTTAAGCGTTTAAGGAAAATGTGCAGAAAATAGGCGGGGGGGAAGTTTGAACAGCTTAAATTAATAACAATGGCAAGTGTATATGTTTGTTTCCTATAGGATCTGCTCTCACAGATGCATCACTATAGTCCTGGGGTTAAGCATAATGCACTTCTTGGACTCAAAGAACTCCTGTCTCAGTATCCCTTTGTAATTGATGCACACCTTTCAAGTATAATAAGTGAGGTGGCAGCCGTGTTTACAGACAAAGATTCCGGTGTCAGAGGAGCAGCTGTTCACCTGCTGCAGTTCTTGGCTTCAAAAATAAGACCGGAACAGATTGCTCCATTTTTTCCTTTGGTAAGTGCCCATCTCTCTAGTGCCATGACTCATATCAGTGAGGGAATTCAGGAAGATTCATTGAAAGTCTTGGACGTTTTATTGGAAGCATACCCAGCTCTTCTTACAGACCGCAGCATTATATTGTTGAAGAATTTTGTAGAGCTTATTTCTCACCAGCAACTCTCAAAAAGACTGAAAAGCAGGGACAAACTTTCCTGGATGCTCTCTGTTAACCCAAATCGCAGAGTAACTTCTCAGCAGTGGAGGTTGAATGTACTTACCAGGCTCAAGAAGTTTCTCCAAGCAGTGGTAGATGGATCCAGTGATACAGAGGATGAAGGGCTTCAAGAGCAGAAGGACAACTCTCATTCTGTGAGGAACCCAATATGTATTAGTTGGAAGCTCCATGCAAATAATCAACAACATATACAACTGTTTGAAAGTGGTGGCTTACGACCAAAGATCAACTCATCATTTAGACTGAGGTGAGAAAATGTTAACTAGTTTGGGAATTAATATCAACTGCGTGATCACAATTTAATTTTTTATTGTGGGATTGTCCCTTAGCCATATTTTAGGACACTTAGTGTAATGTCTTACTGCAGAGGCTTGAAAATACAGAAATACTCAGCAGATAACTGTGTTATGTGTATATCATGAACTTTTCCATTATAAAAGCTTTATTTTATGCTATTAATAATAATTTTGGATTACCAGCTCTATTGGGATGTTTTTGGAATGCAAACTGACAGCTTGTAGTCTCTTGCAGGATATCAAACAGACCTAGGAGCAAGTAGGCAAATTTCTTTACATGAAATGTAAGCTTGTTTGTGATAATGAATTTTACTGAAATTTTGTGCTTTTACCTTCAAGAGTCTGTCATAAACTTAGGAGTCTGTTATCTTTGACTATAGCTCCTTTTAAAAAGGACAGCACGATGAGATGTGTCTGGTGGTATGAAGATCTGCTGAGTTTCCAATTCTAGATATTTCAATCACTTCACCAGTTTGTATATTCACTGTGGATGAAAGATGTCTCCGCTGAGACATGCTGATGAATATGAAAGGAAGTGTAGTGTGCTTAGTCACAGGAGGGTTTGTGTGGGTTTTGGTAGTACTCTAAACAGATGTGAGCTGAAGTTAAGGGAGAAATAAACAACTGTTTTTATTTCTCTTCCTCCTCTCTGATTCACCCACTAGAGGGGAACCTCCCACCTCACTTTATGGTACTTTTTGAATGTTGGCATCCTCATATGCTTTACTGTGGATGTTGCATATCTGCTGCCAGGAGACCTGGAATGGTGACTTTAAAAATGGAAGCAGTTTAGCTGTTACACAGCTCTGTTCTCTGTAGATACCAAGGTGGTTTGAAGAGAAACCACAATCCTTGTTTTACTGCTGGAGAAGACTGAATAAGAGGTAATAAAGCAGGTGTACCAAATTCATCTAGGAAGTCAGTGGCAAAAAAGGGTATAAAACTCACTGCCTACTCCATTGCTATGTCCATCTTATCTCTTTGAAGGAATGAAGGGCGGAAGAAGAGGTGTTGTCTTTGAATACCACAGGTGTTGACCTGAATTGGCAGGTGTTTTCCATCTCTGTCGGGGAGAGACAGACATCCATTCCTACTCAACTAGGCTTCCTCTTTGTAGGTAGCATATTACCTGTAGTAGGTATAGGAGGCATATTAAGCTAAGTAAAATGTGCAGTGTATTCTCCTAGAAGTGGTTATCAGCCTAAGTGTTCAGTCATGACCAAGTGTCTGCTGCAGGTAAAATTTTAGCTGGCAACTAGACTTGAAGCAGGGGAAGGATTCAGTGCTGAGCACAGAACAGTTCTATCAAGTTCATCTTTGCAGTCAGAAGCACGCAGTTGTGGAGCGCTGTATATCAGAGAATGCTTGTATTGCACCCTGAGTGATATGCAGAGTATGATGTACTGTGCCATGTAATAGCTGAAGATGCACTGTATCCAAGGTCTAGGAAAATAAACTTTACATCTGGTATCACCTGAATTGGATTCCACTTTTCTGAGGAGCTAGGTTTTGGTGAAACATCGTGATGTATTTCTGGTTATAAATACTTACAAAAAGATGTTTGCAAGCATGAGGAGGAGCCAGAAGAATAGAAGGAAACATGGCTAGAATCCAAGGCAAGATTGGCAAAGCAAGCTGATGGCAGCAGAACAGAAGAATAGAAAGGGAAGGATCATCTGCTGAAGGTACTAAAATGTTCTCATTTCATTGCATTTGTGCATATTTTTGGTGTATTCGTTTTTCACAAAGGGCCAGTACAGCTTGTTTTAGTGACTGTGTGTGAAGTTCCAATAGTCAAGAGTTGCGGTAGTGGTTTTTGTATTTGCCACTGAAATACTTTATAATAATCTAAAAGTGTTTAATTCTGGCATTTCCAATCCCAACTGTTGCCTTTTACAGGCATTCCCAGGCCTCTGCTATGGCCACCACTGCAAGGACAGAAATTAGTTGTAATAAGAGATTCAATACTCAGTGTGTGTGTTTAAAGTCACAAATAGTCAAGTCCTAGCTGTGGATAATGAGTTGACCAAACCATAAGTAACTATTTTCAGTGTGTGTGTATTGATGGTCTTGTCACTAATACTGCAAGTAAGTTTCAACTTTGTTCCTTAACAAGTAGGCTTCCAAATAGCATAATTGTATTCTAAATTTTTTAAGTTCCTGTATCTATTTAATTTTGCAAGTTCATTGGACAGGGATGACACATCACTGATAACCTAGTGATTATGGAACGAGATTTTCTGAATCAGTTTGCAGTATTAGTGCCTAATAAAAAGGATAGATTCTGAGCTTGGAATGCTAGATGATTCAGTGATGCAAATCTTAAGACTTCATTCTTTTCTGTTGTGTGCTAGATCTTCCTACTGTGTGTAAATTAAAGATTGCAGTGTATTAGGAGATTGTTAGAATGTATTCTCTGCATTATGTGCTGACTATGCTGCTTTTTTGCATCAAACTCATTTTAGGTGTGGAAAAACAGAAAGCCTTCACAACTCAAATGTGGTGGTACCCAGGCATGTGATTTTTTTTTTTGATTTTTTTTTTTTTTTGGACTGGAAGAGAAACAGTTGAGCTTCAGATCCTGCTGAGAGAGGACAATATGAAGCTGCAGAGAAAAGCGAAGATGACTTGAGAGACTGAAATGGAAGATGAAGCATAGCCAATAAATATGTATACGTGCATCAAATAGAAATGGAAAATGCAGTTCACTTGGTGTGCTGAATGTTTGCTGCAATTGGCAGTGCAGAAAAGGAGGACAAGTAACCTGGCTTAAACTGCGAGCCATAAAAACTTAATAACTTCCGAAAACTTTTCTTGTTTTAAAGAACAGCAAGTTGTTTCCTTATTTTCTGTTTCTTTTACACTTCCTTGACTTCCCTTTGCTGAATTTCTGTTGTCTTCTTGCTGTCAAATGGCAGATATTTACTCAATTTTTGTTTGTTTGGTCCTGCTGTGTAAAAATACTGGCATTTTAAAGAAAAATGACAGCTTAAGGGCTACACAAATACCTTGCAGCTCCCTTCAATAGTATTTCTTACTGATATAAAGGTAATGCGCTTTGCAGAGTCACCTTACCACTCAAGAGTAGTGATAACAGATATGTGACAGAGTAATTGACATCAAACCTTCCCAGTTTAAATGAACATGTATTGGTAAGGATAGTGTACTAATGAAATAAGTGCTGGACAGATTACTATAATATTTTGTCATCATCTGTTACTGGCACTTAGATTTTATTTAGCACTTTCATTGTTAACCTTGAATATGTGGAGGAATCTTATCTTGAGAGATAGGAGCTTCTTTTGCACGGGTACATGAAATATATTCCAAGTATTCTTACCCAAATGCTTTCAGCCTGAGTGCTTCCTTTTTCCTTTCCTTGTTTCAGAAAAGTACTGAAATAGTTGTGTGTGTGTGTGTGTTATACTTCTGTAGGAATCCTCCAGTGTGAATTACCAACTTCTCAGGTTTCATGCACTATTCACTTTTTATTTGGGAGATTTTTGTGTTCCAGAAGTAGATTGCTGAAATTCCAGAGTTCTGCTGTAGTATCAGGTATTTTTAAAAAGAGAAATCATTAAAGACTACTACTTCAGAACAATTCCAGCCAATTACTGAAATTTCAGACTCTCAACTGAGAGCGTAATTGTGTCACAGCATGGCATTTACAGGACAACCTCACTTTCTCAATGAGGTTGTAGTCTTGGTATCAACAGGCTTTTGACTTCATTGTGGTTGTAACTGTAAGATGGGATTTGTCTAATGCATTTGAGATGACTGAGAGTTAAAAAGGCTAAGATAGAACCATTCACCCTAAACTCTTTTTAGTCTGAAAGAAACTGCTGTCTACTGCAGTGCCTGCACCACAGAAAGGAAATAAAGCAACAAAACGGACAAATAAACCAAATTATATTTACTGGGTATGTTTCTTGCTGCAATTAATCCTAAGCTTTGTAAAATTTTAAGATGTTTGATAATCGTAGTAAGTACTAAAGATAAAGCAATTTTTTTTTTCTTATGATCAGTTATGTTTCCACTTGTCCCTTTTATTTTGTGCTGGAGATCTAAATTCTCTCCCCCATCTTGCCTTCATTGAAAAAGAGCTTGTATTTGTCTCACACTTTTTTATTCCTTCTCCCTGCTCCTTTTACAAGTTGTTAATGCCTGGATTTGTTTTGGTTTAGTAAATTCCTTGATACACTGATATCAACTAGAGAGAAACGGCAGAATAAAATGTTCTCTCATTATTTGTATTATAGATGATTGCAACAACATACAGCTTCATAGAAGGATATAACTAATTGGATGACTTAGAAATGACTAGGGAAAACTGCTTTACATCTTCAATCCAATATGAAATTAAAATATTTGTGAACAAAACATTTGCAGATCTGTGGAAAGTGAATAGTTTTTCAGTTCCTATTTTGAGTGTATATATAAAGAAAAATGACTTGGATATCATCACTGAAATAGAAAGGAGTTTAACAGGAGGTTCAGCGTGGTAATCTTATGTATTTTAGGAAATTAGAATTACAATAGGAATTTCCTGCTATGAATTAGGAAACAAAATCATGATGGAAAACAATTTCACAAATGATCAATTGAAACTGTTGTTGCTTTCTTTTTTTTTTTGGCTCTAAATTCCTTAATTGCCTGAACTTATCCTGTAGCAGGGTTGGGTCCTATCTGCTGATAATCCCTTCTGAGACACAAAGTGTTTTTTGTGGGGGGGGGAAAGAGGTGGTT
>NW_008246059.1:864860-867293 GCF_000691975.1 Corvus brachyrhynchos
TGGTTTTCTTGATTTCTGGCAGATGTTCTTTTAATTTAACTTATATCTTAATTTTAAATTTTCTTTAACTTCGTTTTCAGATAATTTTAATAATTTTCCGTTTAGTTGCTTTTCAGAGCATAATAGCCAAACATCAGGTGGAAACCAAAGGTATATTTTTACAGGAACATTTTTTTCCTCATTTAATATGAAAACCATTGTGTTTATTATAGTTGGAAATGGTTATTAACTGTAATAAACCTTATGCATTTGACAATACCTTGTAGTCAGCTTCGTTATTTTGCTTTAATGAGCTTTAAAGGTCTTTTATTATTTTGTTATGCTGAGTATAATTAATTCCTTCCTGTTGGTTGAAGGTGATAGGATAATGCATATCATATTTCTCCACTTCATAGACTTTACATATAACAATGGGGAAAGAAATACTGAAGTTTAAGAAGTTGTTAGAGAAGCACACAAACTTGCAGGGAAACTTAGGAGCAGGTTTGTTGTAGATGGTTTGAACTCCCTTTTTTCTATACTGAGATAACTAGCAGGAAAGCCAGCAAACATTTAACGTGTTAAAAAAGTAATTGTTCCCATTATTCAGAAAACAGGAAAGTGGTATTACTGTAATCTTGTTTTGAAAGGTGTGATCTTTATCTTTTTATCTTTTTTTTGTTTTGTTTTGTTTGTTTTTTGCTTTTGTTGTTTAGGTCTCTGACAAGTGTAATGGACAGTGCAGAAAAAGGCCTGTCCTCGGCTGAAAACTTAAAAGGTTTTATTGAGATAATAATTCCATTACTGATTGAGTGCTGGATTGAAGCATCTCCTGCACAATCAGCTCCCATTCTTGGAAACCTTTTGGAATCAGAATCTCAGCAGCTTATGCAGCAAGTGCTTAGCATAATACATTTATTGTGGAAACTCACAAAGCGACATGATGAAACATACAAAATGGTAAGGGAGAAATGATCCATGGCATAATGATGAGAGTTCATTTTGTTTTGATTAGAGACTAGTGGTTTGCTGATTTGAAGTAGGCAAGATACTTTTATTAAGAGAGAAAAAGCCTAGGTGTTGAGTAGATTTTGAGTCTGGATTTTGTTGCCTCTTACTGTAGAAGAGAATCTCTTGAACTGAGCCATGTTGCAGAAGAGGAGCATTTTGTCTCCCAGATAACCTCTAGAAAATAAATTGGAACAAAGTGCAGAATGGAATTGTTTGTTCTTGTTTTTGTTTGTTGAAAAGTTTTGTGGGGGTGGGTGGAAATGAACAAACCCTAAATCTTTGGAAAGGTAGAAGATAATGGTGGTCTGAGATCCTGTAATTGCTTGGTGCAGTCTGTGTTGCTGTGTTATGATTGGTCGGATCATAAGACATTGACTCAAAATCTCAATAAGGATTTTGGGAGGTATCCTCTGAAGGGTTTTTTTTGCCCAAGTTATTTTCTCCATCTTTTAACTTAGACAACTCAAGTGCTGGTTTTGGTAAGTTTTGCTGCTTTTCCAAAAATTTGGTGAATTGGAAAAACTCAATTTCCACTTCGGCTATTGAGAGTAGTTGGAAGGAATGTCTTGATAGCTCTTGGTTTAACCTGTGTGTAGGACTGTAGGTCCCTTTGCTAAATGAAAAGCTACACATAGGGTAATTATTGGAAAACATTTGTGGAATCATTACATTAGACCAAAGTTACCCAACATACCCAGCCTTGAGGGAGAGATTCAGTATTTTTGAGCAAAACACACTGTTCCACTTTCTCCTCCTTCATCTTTCTAGAGGCCCTCTTGGAAGTGGGCAAAAAGCAGGCACTTGACCTGTGGCAGCCTCCTGTCCTTTTTGTGAAGGATCCTGCAGAGCTGCTGCTCTTAGCCATAGGGTGCCTGTATTTTAGTCACATGAAAGACATGCTCCTCTGTCAAGACATGAACTGTTTTGAATACACACTGTTGGATTATGACCTTAAGTTGTTTGTGGGGGGAAAAAAAAATCTGAGGTTCCTACAACTTGTTTTTTTGTGGAGCAAATTTCATTTTAGATAAGTGGTTTGTTTTGTCTTTATAGTTACCTTTATATACAAAATGCACTCAAATAGCTCAGTTTGAAAATGAAAGCTTTGCTTGCTTAATAGCCCTTGGGCTTACAGGCCAAAGTGGTTATTACAGTCACTGTGGAAAACCACTCTGAATATGCTTAGTGGAAAGCTGTTGGTCTTTGAAATAGTTTAATGGCCTTTTTCTGTTCTTAATAGTCAAATATCAAGAAGATTACTCTGCCTGATCAATCCGATAGCAATGCATTCTTTTTTAGTGATGAATTTTGCTGGACACTTTGTGGAATGGTGACTTTGTGGTCTGCTAACCCACAAAGTGAAATTATTTTAAAATACTGAATCATTTTTCTGTAAGGATAGTCTTCCTACTGGAAAATGTTTTGTCAGTGGGCTTTCAGCCA
>NW_008246059.1:867307-874871 GCF_000691975.1 Corvus brachyrhynchos
AGGGAAAGACGAAAGCAGTATTGGAATATGTTTTAATGGAAAACTCAGGACAGTCATTGCAAGTTAATCAGAGTCCACTCTGATTTTAAGAACCCTGATAAATTGATGTAAAATTACTTTCAATTCAGATCTTTAAGTCAGGTTAGTACTGCATCTATGCACATAAATATGTGCTAAAAATACAGTGGTTCAGTTAGGATTACATGTTGTTGCTCAACCTTAACTTACAGCATCTTGCTACTGACTTGTTTTCTGAACCTTTATGCACAGCACTTGAAAGTAAAGATGTATAAGCAACTTGCAAACAGAAGTTAAAGTTCCTGGTTTTCATTGATTCCAATAATGAATTTTGGAAAATAGTTGTCTGGATTTATTTAATTTACTTCCATGCTTTCTGTCTATCATCTGCTTTCCTTAACAGGAACTATGGCTTCGAATGAATTACCTTGTTGATTTCAAGCACCACTTCATGCGTCATTTTCCTTATTCTTTACAAGATACAGTAAAACACAAAAAGAAAGATCCATGCAAAAGGTAAGAATAAAATCAATGTCATGTAACAGCTTTTAATTTCATAAGAGAAGTGAGACAATGTGAGTCGTGCTTTATTAAATATTAAGTTTTTAATGGTGGAAAAGGAAACTTTATTGCGTATTGCTTGAAGATCTGCAGAGATGGCTTTCTAGGAAGGTTACATTGCTTCAAATTGAGAAGTTTTAGTTGTTCTTTGTGAAAGTATTGTATAGGAAGCTGTCTGAATAGCATCTAATAGAAAATGAAATGGTGCCTTAGGGAAATGAAAGTATTTTATTCAGCTCTTGATCTGGAATTTGCATATTGCTAAATGGTGATTGTGTTAGGCTGACTTATTTCATATTTCTGCATGTTTTCTTCAGCTGACTGTTGAATTACATCAAAACATAGTTCAAACATTCTTTTCACCTCCATATAGTCTTCTCTAGTTGTACTACAGGGCTGGGTAAGCACAGCCAGGAGGGGGGATGGGGCACACTGTGGCTGTCCTGTATGGCAAAGCAGTACTGGAGCAGGAGAAGCCAGACACACATTTCTTCACTATTGAGCTGTTAGAGCGGATGCACCAATTCTGTTTTGGTACAGGCCAGTAGCAAGTTGTCTCCCTTCTCAGCTCCCAGATGTGACACTAAATTCATGCTAAACTCTGTTCTGAAGTCATTCTGCACCTTTGCAGTCTATGTAGAACACAGATGCATGTACAACAGGTATCAGCTGGTGTCCATTTTTATTTCAAAAATAATTTTTTAAAATCTTTCTGTTTTCCCCCTCCCCTTCCCTTAGCAACAGGAACTGTATGAAATCCTCAAACAACGTAGACCATCTTTTACTGAATTTAACCTTGTGTGACATAATGGTTTCATTAGCAAGCAGTTCCACACTTCAGACAGACTCTGGTTGGCTGGACATGATAAGGAAATTTGTGACAGATACTCTTCAGGATGGCAGCAAGTTGAATAGCAAGCAGGTGAACAGGTTGCTTGGGGTGACTTGGAGACTAATGCAAATACAGCAAAACAAGGGTAAGATGAGAAGTTTCTTAAAAGCAAAACTATGCACTGACAAAGCTTGAGTTACTTTAGTGTTTTCAGGTCTGTATTGGACGTTCTCAGTTGTTGCATCATAATGTATTTTGCTATAGAGGTAAATCGATTTTCTTGGTAATATCCCTGCATGCAGCAATGCGAACTTCATTTTCGGAAGGCTGTTAGATTCATACTGTTGATATGCAATGTATGAATATATTTGTGTATCTGTTTTCTGGTTTTACTTCCTAAGATACTCTTATAAATGGGAAGGTGAGCTTTATATTGAAAAAGTAATTACTAGGCTGTAGAGGTGCATGATACTTTAATATCCCAATATTTATTTGAAGTCATTAACACAGCTGATAGACTCTCCTGAGTACTGTAAGATGACCATTTTAGTTCTGCGATGATATGTAATGCCAAGATACTTCTGATGGAAGCTGCTGTTGAGTATTTTCCAATGTTTGATTTGAATCCTTTTCCAAGAGAAAACATTTCCAGTTTTGACTTGCAGGACCATACAATATTTTAGCTTGCCTTTTTCTTTGATTTCAAGTACTGCTTGGTTGTATTCCAAATGAGACCTTGGATGCAGGACTTCAAGAAAGGACTTTTTTCAGTAAACCGAAAAGTGGCAGCAGTCTTTTATGTTTTGCCAGTCTGATAAAAATGAGTTCCACATCCAAATAGTTTATAGAAAAGCCCTTAGCAACAGATACAGTTGTTAAAGTTGTAAAATGGAAAGATGTCAAATGTCCCTCAAATATATTTGACAGTTAGTTGTATTTCCTGCCAAATCCATTTTAATTGGGAATTTGTCTATTCTCATGTCCCTGGTGACAAAGGAAATAACTACTCATCTGCACTTCAAATTTAGCTTTGTGTTGAATGCAAATAATAATCCAAAGTCAGAGCCTGTCACACTACCTGAGCTAAAGCAGAGGAATTGCTACTCAGAAAAGTAGCTTCCAAACAGTAGTTAAACTGTTAAATCAGATACTTCAGGCCTTTCTTTGTAATGAAATGTTGATTTTTTTTTTTTGACTTTGCCAAACTTTTACCAAATAGTGGGTAATGGCTTCTGTTTTTCTACCCAAAGCAGCCATTTTAGTGCAATAATTTTCCTCAAGAATCCAGAAAATAAATAAGATTTTAAAAAGTTACAGTGAAATTGTGAAAAAATAATTAGTACGGATCTTTTTTGCTGATCCTGTAAAGTTTCAGTGTGGACTTGGTTTCCTCATAAAGCTGTATCTGTGTGGATGGTTCATCTCATCTCTTCAAGATAGGATGCTTGGTTTCCTCATAAAGCTGTGTGGATGGTTCATCTCATCTCTTCAAGATAATCCTTGTTCAGTACTAAAAATCTGACTAGATGTCAGATCGTAATTAATCTACGAGCTGTAGAGGAAACAAAGCCTTGTCATACTGGAGAAATAGGCTGATGGTTCAACAAGGAGAAGTGCAAAGCCCTGGACCTGGAGAGAAACAAGCCCGTGTACCTGTACATGCTGAGGGACGACCAGGTGGAAGCAGCTTGGCAGAAAAGGACCAGGGGTCCAGGTAGAGCCAGCAATGGGCCCCTTATGGCAAAGAAGCCCAGTGGTGTCCTGGGCTGCATTAGGAGTGTTGACAGCAGGTTGAGGGAGGTGATCCTGCCCCTCTACTCTGCACTGGTGTGGCCACTCCTGGAGTACTGTCTCCAGTTTTGGGCTCCCCAGTACAAGAGAGACATGGACATACTGGTGAGAGTCCAACAAAAGGCTATGAAGATGATGAAGACACTGGAGCATCTCTCCTGTGAGGAAAGGCTGAGTGAACTGGGATTGTTCAGTCTGGAGATGAGAAGATTTGGGAAGCATCTCATCAATGTATATAAATACCTGAAGGAAGGGTGCGAAGAAGAGGGAGCCAGGCAGGCTCTTTGCGGTGGTGTCCAGTGACAGAACAAGCAGTGGGCACAAACTGAAACACAGGAGATGCTGTCTGAACATCGGGAACACCCTTTTCACTGTTAGGGTGACCAAGCAGTGGCACAGGTTGCCCATAGTGATAGTGGAGTTTCCAGCCTTAGAGATACTCCGAAGCCATCTGGACACAGTCGTGAGTGGCCAGATGTAGCTGATCCTGTTTCAGCAGGGGTGTTGGAGCAGACGACCTCAGAGTCATTTATTCCCACTTCAACCATTATGTGATTATATGGAAGAAAAACTTTCCTTCCTTGATTTTATCTTTTTTTTTTTTTTTGATGCTTCTCTAGAAGTTTTGAACTCCATATTGTTTCAGATAGTACTGCAGAAGATAGGTTTTAAACAAATTCAAGAGTTAATTTTTTTTGTATGTACTATTTGACATTGAGATTAAAGCCTGGAAGGGTATGTATTTTTTAGAAAGTGAGAAGCGAGCCATTGCCCTAAAAAAAAAAAAAAAAAAGACAAAATTGGAGCACAGTGGAAATCAAAAGAGGGTAAATTTACATAGCAAAACCAAAAGAACTAATGAAAAAGAGATAAAATAAAACCATAGTGAACCTCTTGTGCATTATGCTGCACAAGCATGGATCAATTTTTCCGGATTGCCTGTTTTGAGTAGGAATTTATGCTCCGGTGACATGCACGTCCCCCTTTTTCTGTGGACATCTAGAAGAGCTTGTACCTGTGTTGTCTGAAGATTTATCTCCATTGTTTAAGATCAAACTTGGGACTTCTCTGTAATTAGGAGATCTGCTCCTTTCTTGGATTTCTCAGGTATGACTTCAACAGCAGCTTGCCTGCTAGTTGTGTTTTTGATAAATTTTCTTCATGTAACAAAAGAGAACACTCTCATTCACTTCAGAAGGAGGCTTGACATGTGCCAGTTAAAACTGAAGTATTTTAAAACTAATGAATTCTTCAGCTGCATTTTAGACATCTGTACAATGTGGGCCTTTTAAAGTATTACTTTTTAAGAGTACCTTTTAAAAGTGCTTTCATTTTTAAACTTGTCCTGTTCACATGGAGCAATTCATATAGTAGGACCTGTTTTACTTAACATGCCACAGAGTTATTGGGAAGTAAGTGAGAATTCTAGTTACTTAGAATATTTATTTATTTTCATATTTTTTCAGTTGAGTTTGTCAATTAGCTATAAACTAGATAAAGATTTAATTGTTATTCAATTAAGAATAAGCCAGCGTTCTGATTGAAAAATGCTGTCTGAGGTGAATCTTCACCTGAAGAATATGTGAATTGAGTAAGTTTATGCTCCTGATGCATTGAAAATAATGTAATAATATATATCTTAGTTACATGGAATATTAGAATGGATTTTATTTTTCTGTTGAAAAATGTTAGATTTCAGCTTCTGAATGACTCCTGCATCATGCACGTGACCATGCCATTTCAGGTGATTTTTGTAGTGTGCTTTTTAGTAAGAATCCCCATATATTGAAGTTGAGTAAGAGTTTTACAGACAAAGACTGGGCCCTGATTGGATCCAGAATAATTTTTAGAATGGAGCATTCTTGTTGGTCTCTGTGGGCAGAAGCAGCTGCTCTGTCCCGTGAGGAACACAATACCTTATCTGGTTTTGTACATGTAACTTACTAAGACTGATCTGTGTACCTGGATGAAAAGACAGACGTTTCTCAGCTTTGGTTTATGAAGATAATGAAGTGATTGCTGCTACTTAAGTATGCCTTAATTGGATTGAATTCCTTGGGACCACAAGCTCTTCTGAGACAAACTGAATCAAGTCTCATGCCCTTCATGTATTGCTTAAGTTTTCAGATGCTTTCCTATTCTTTCCAGGCTTGTCTTCTCTGAATTCAGGTATTTTTCCATGCTTTGTTAATTTTTCCATCCAGTGTTTTAGTCTGGTTTCCAAAGAAAATGTTTGGTCTGTTTCTCAGTCTGTTACAGTAAGTTCTGTGTTTGCTGGCTGGTTTTAGCCAATTTCATCACAGTGACAGAGCTTTCTTACGTTATTTTATGTCTGGTGATAACATATGGTTGATGAGAGCTTCAGAGAAGGAAAGGTTGCAGGGGAGTTAGCAATTCTCCTTGCAGTGTCTTGCCAGCAGCCTCTTGAGGTACTTATTTTCTGGTTAATTAGCAAGTGTAACTTGGAGCCAACTGGTTCAGAGACAGGGAGAGCTGGTGAGGTTCGTGTCTGTGGCAGGGAGAAAGGGATAGCACAGAGAGAACTGAAGGCACTGTGACAGTGGGGTTTTGGGGAGCAGAAGTAAATGAGTAAAGATTGGTCTGAGGGGGAAAGGATTGGAAGAACGCTGTGAAAACCAGGAATTTATTTGTTCTCAGCTACCTCACAACCCGTGCACTGTCTTGTCTTCAGGAAGTTCTGAAGTTTTCACTTGCATGTTGTTGCTATTCTTCTATCTGGCTCTTTCATAAGCTACGCAAGAAAGGGTTGTTTCAATGGTTTAGAAGTTAGTCCAGTAGTTACTTTAAAACATTTTGGTACTTCCTTGTGGAATTCAATGTAGACAATTGAAGGTAAAGATTGTAGCTCTGTGTGTGTGTGTGTGTGTGTGTGTGTTCATGTATAAAATCAGAAGATTAAGAAGTATTACTACTTTTTTTTTTTTTTTCCAGTAGCAACGGAACCCTTGATAAAAGCAGTATATATGCTATACCAGCAAAGGAATCTACTCTTTCCAGTCCGTACATTGCTTTTGAAATTTTTTAGCAGAGTTTACCAAAAAGAAGATTTGAGAACACAAAGAATCAGGTAAAAAAAAAAAGGGCGGCTTATTCTTTCTCATTTCAAAATAGTACATTGGTATCAGGAGTGAGAATACTGAATTTATATATAGATGTCATAAAACTTAATTCTGAATTTATTTTCTCACTGAAACTTAGTTTGTGTTCCCTGTGAGATGAAGATGTATCAGCTTAGTTGTCTGTCTTAGCATAAGTACTAGATAGATCTTAATGACGTAAATTTTAGCTTGAAGTACACTGCTACAAGCTTATTGTTACTGGTTGTGTGGCAGTCAGTGGATGTGCCAAGGTTGTGAAGCTATAGCCATGGAGCATTTCCATTATTTCAGCCTGAGGTCATGAGCTTTTTTTTTCCAGCCTGAGGTCATGAGCACTTAGTGCCTTTTGGTGTTCTGATAGTGGCTGTGTAGCCTCTCTGACTTACTTTATTCAAAAAAAAGATTCTGTTGTTTTAGGGGTGTGCCTCTAAAGAGACTAGGTTTGAGAAACTGTCCTTCTGGGCTCCTGGTTCATCATGGGGTGTCTATTAGATCATGGGCAGCTCTTAGATATCTGACTTTCTTCAGATGTAGTAAGAGGAGATTATTCTCTCTATGTAATGGTGTTACAACAGTTTTTCATTCATCAGATGTGTCCAGGTTATCTCTAAATCTTAACTTTTCCAGAAAGTATTTTTCAGTCAAGTCATCTAGTTCCAGCACCGCAAAAACCTTAAACACAAATCAGGCTGCATCAATCCTGGCTCGTTTGGGAACTGCAGGTCCCCTTCAGGTACTGTAAGGTAGCTCTAACGCTTTGGGGAGACCTTCTGTTCTCCAGGCTGAGCAGCAGCAGCTCTCTCAGCCTGTCCGCATAGAAGAGGTGCTCCAGACCTCTGATGATCTTCATGGCCTCCTTGGGCTTGCTCCAACAGGTTGATGTCCTTCTTATTTCTGGGGACCCAGAGCTGGATGCAGCACTCCAGGTGGGGTCTCACCAGAGCAGGGTAGAGGAGCAGAATCCTCTCCCTTGACCTTCTGCCCACGCTGCTTTTGATGCAGCCTGAGACACAGTTGGCTTTCTGGGGGACGTGATCTGTTTCTGCCACTAAAAAAAATCAAACCTCAGGTCTCTCAGAAGTCCTGGCATCCACTAATGTAGTCAAGCTTTGGAAAAATTGTTCCCTTCTACAGCTCCTTCGCTTTGTTACATCTTCTGTTGTGGTAATGCCTGAGTACGTGTAATTAGATCTACAGTCAGAAATAATCTAATGCTATGCTCTGAACATTATAAAAAGTGTAG
>NW_008246059.1:874890-911409 GCF_000691975.1 Corvus brachyrhynchos
AAGAAAAGGAAAAAATGCTTGGGAATATCCCATTTTCATCCTCTTTTCACACAGAGTGAAAAAGAGACCTTTTTCATACTGACTAGTTTCCCTGAGGTTATATAACCACTGTTCTCTGTACTTACCTGAAAGTCTGGAGAACCTCATTCAGTTTCATGTGATCATATGACTATCTGGAAAGCTTTAACTTTCTATCTTTAGGCATCACAAATAGCAGTAGTTTTCCTGCTGTTCCTCTTAGTCTTCTACATGGATCTGTGACATTTTTAGTAACATAAGAATGAAATCTCAAAAATTCTTTGCAAAAAAGTATGACTACACTTACGTCTGACAAGACATTTGAAGACAACACAATATTTGTGTACTACACTGATCCATTTGTTTCTTTTAGAAACAAGTGGGGTTTTTTTAATTTCTTCAAAATGTGGACTGTTCGGTAGCTCCTGGATGACATTCATGTTGTTCTATTCAGTTTGACGTCATAGCTCCTTCAGCCCTCCTCTGACTGTTCTCCTCATTCTTCTTTTTTTTTTTTTTTCTCAGAAGCTTCTCAAAAATAGTCTAAGAGAAACAGAATTTACATTGGAGCATTTTTCCAGAACTTTTTAATGAATTAGTTTATTTTTAGGTATGTCTGATTCAAGGATAAAGTAAGAGCTTTTGGCCTGTTGCTTGCTGCCTTGTGGAAAAAAGAAAACTTGACTGATTTATTACACGGTTCAGAATTAAGTTTCATCTTGTTGTTTTGGTTATCTTGTCTTCGGTTATCTTCACCTAATCACTGCACACATACATGTGGTCATTGTGTGTATTTATGCATATATAGTCTGTGTGTGTGTGCACATATGCATTTATATACTGGTAAGGGTCTGAAAAGGCTATTCAGCCTCACAATCTGCCTTCAGCACTGACCTATGTGAGATGCTATAGGAAGAAGACAAGAATTACTTTTACATAATACTCTAAGCTTCCAATCATTTGAGGCCTCTTCTTCCTCAGTGTGCAGAGCTTCTGTGTGTTTATCACTCAGTGGATGTCTGTATCATGAGCTTTGCTCATAATTGCTTGGACCAGTCTAAATCAAGAGCAACTGCAGCATCCTCTGGCAAGGAGTGACAAAGCTCAGCTATGTCAAGACCCAACTTACTTTTGCTTGTTTAATCCTGGCTCCTTCTAGCTTCATTTGATACTAGCATCTGTTCCCATCTGTGGGAAGATGAATCAAATGTTTTATTCCCATCCACTATTTCCATGTCAAGTGATTTGAGATCTCTGAGCCCACCTCCAACTCACCCACTTCAGTTGTCTGTTCTCCAGGCTTTTCCCACTGTTGAACAGTTCATCTCTTTGCAAGGCCCTTCTCTCTTGTGTCATGGGTACTTAATTTCCTTGAAAAGGTTTTGGTTGACAGGTCTTTGAGAGCGAAATAATCTGTATCATCATCATGCTACTCTTGTTGACATCTTCAGAGACCTACTTTGAACTTCTTGGTTTACACTTGGCAGTTTTTTTTCTTGTGATCATCACTTTGGTAGTAAGCTGATGAAATGCTTTTGGTTGGTTTATAAATGGTACTTGATTTGAAAAGCCTGAGTGACATAGAAATTTTAGTCTATGAAAGATAGAATTAGTCCATACAGTTGTTTCAGTTTGAGCCAGAAAGGAGAAATAAAAGCAACTTAATCAAGAATGGGAACAGATATTTTTGTGGTTTTTTGTTGTTTTGCTTTTTTTTTCCCCCTCCAACTGATTTTTCCCTCTTTCTTTAGAAGTCGAAGTAAAGTTTTATCTCGTTGGTTGGCTGGCTTACCTCAGCAACTGGCTCTGCTTGGCTTGAGGAACCCTGAGCTTTCCAATCAGCTCATTGATATCATTCATTCTGCTGCTTCTCGTTCAAACAAGGAATTGTTGCAAAGTTTACAAGCCACTGCTGCTCGAATATACGGTAAGACTTTTACACTACTGCACAAGGAATTTTGTCCCTCACCTGGCTGGCAGGTTGCTATAGGTGGAAAATCCTGTTGTTTCCTAGGTGAACGTAAAGACTGGGTGGGGGGTCAGGGTTGCAGATTGGTTTGGTCCCCTATAATAAAGGTTAAAATGAACTATGTGTGCCATTTGCTAAAGGATAGTATAAAGATTTGAGATCTTTAGTTCAAATTAGCAACTAATTAGACTGGAAGCTTCAGTTTTTGTGTGTCAGAGAATCACAGAATCATTTAGGTTGAAAAAGACCTCTAAGATCATAGAGTCCAAGCAGTATCCCTGCTCTGCCAAGTCCACCACTAAACCGTGTCCCCAAGTGCCACTTGTGTTTGAACACTTCAAGGGATGGTAATACTAGCACTTCTCTGGACAGCTAGTCCAATGCCTGACCATCCTTTTAGTGAAGAAGTTTTTCTAATATCCAATCCAAACCTCCCCTGGCAAAACTTTAAACCATTTCCTCTCATCCTGTCACTTGTTACCTGGAAGAAGAGGCTGACTGACCCTCACCTGGCAGCAACCTCCTTTCAGGTAGTTGTAAAGAGAGCTAAGGTTCCCCTCTCGGCCTCCTATGTTCTAGGCTAGTACTGCCTTTTTTTTTTTTGTCCTTTTTCCCCCCCTCGTTGATGTTGGTTATAATGTCCTCATGTCAGCCAGTAGCTGAGGTCGTTGGTCAGTGCAGGCGGGGTGTCTGGGCGCGTGCTGACCGTGCGTTGTGTGCTGCAGATCCGCTCGAGGGCACGCTGGTGCTGCTGCCGGCCGAGGCGCAGCGGCGCCTGGTGCAGCTCGTGTACTTCCTGCCCTGCCTGCCCGCCAGCCTGCTCGCCTGCCTCAGCCGCTGCTGCATCATGGGCAGGATGTCCTCCGACCTCGCCGCCACCCTCATCGGCATCCTGCACATGAGGTACCGCGCTCTGCGCCTGGCTCTGGCCAAGAGCAGCCTGTGTGTGAATGTTCAGTCATAAAGTGTGAACTTTGTGATCAGTTTGCACACAGAAAATCAATATGACGTGCTGGCACTGATGGTGTGAGGCAAGTTAATGCTTGAGTCAAACTTTACTCCTAGCCTTTTGCTTTGACTCTGTCTTTACAATGCCTGATTTTCTCCAATACGTAAGAAAATCACACAATTGTTTAGGTTTGAAAAGAACTTTAAGACCGAGTCCGGGTGTTAATCCAGCACTGCCAAGTCTGCCTCTAAACCATGTTCTTAAGTGCCATATTCATCTATCCCTATTATTTTATTGTCTTTGTATATATTAATGAAGTCTACCAAGAATTTTCATCTCTAAATACAATCATCGGTGCTTTTAATACTGAGTCCTTTCAGTAAGGATGCAAAGCAGCATTAGCTTATCTCTTACAAAACCTGTAAGGCTGCACAGTATTGAGCACCTTCTACCCAGAATGTCATCACCAGTGGTCTTTGTCCTGTCACTAATTGCAGCTTTTCCTTGTAAATGCTTCAACCTGACACAGCTGATTGTGAAAAACAACCAACCAGTTTGTTTCTCATGTTCTGCTTTCTTTCACCTCACTTTTTGTCCAATTACCACACCTAAATAGCCAAATTACAGTTGCTAGGCAAGTGCCTTGTTTGAAATTACTCATGCTCTTGGTTTTTTTTGTCCTGGCTTGAAAGAGGATAGGTTTGCCTGTGAAGTCAGGGAGAGAGGCTGGTGTTCCACTGAAGTGAGTGGAGGGCTTGCTGAGATTTCACAAGGCTGTTTTGCTTTGCTGCTTCTGGGAAAAATATGTTTTTCTCCATTGGTCAATATTGTGGAACCTTGAATAAACAAGCAGGAATTAAGCTTATATGAATTATGCTTAAGGTGATTCTTGATGCTTTTAGGACCTGAAATGTTTTTAATCAAAATGTAACACAACACAGTGTACTGCCAAATACAGACCTGTTTGTATTAGCTGTGTAATGTGTGAGTAAGGTGACTAACATAAGAAACAATAGTGGTGAGATTTATATCCTATATATATAATGCATTACTGCTGTAAAAGTGAAATTCTGTCTAGTTTTGGGAAGATGGACATCAGATTTTACTTTTAATAATGAAAAATTGTCTGTAATATACTGGAAACTCAGTGGCAAAGTATAACCAGTTCGGAGACAGTCATTGTAAGAACTAAAGTCAGTAATAAGCACTCAGGTGCTTATTTTGTTGTTAGATTTTAGTGGATCTTCAATGTGGGAGATTTTTGTAATAATGGAGTGCCTGTTATCTAAAAACTGCTGTGAAGCTGCAGGTGGGTTGTAGGCATTTAACCCTTTTGGCAGAAGATGCAAGTGGCAGACAGAGGGTAGTGTTCTTACCAAATTTTGTAGGTTACCTTCTGAAAACGGAGCAGGGGGAGTAAACTCTTAGTTTTCAGAAGTGCAAAGGAAATGTTTTGATTTTAATCTATGGCATTTGGAACATGTTTTAAACTTAAGTTGGATTCAAAGATTGTAGGTAATCAACCCAAGAAGTCCATCTGAAATCGCTAAACGAAAGAAAAATGTACTGATGTACTTACAGTGGTGCATTTTCTTGTATTGAAAATCCCTGTCAGTCCTTTCTGGAAGCCTGCAAGTTTTGATGAAACTTGAAAAAAATATGATTGCTCTTGACTTAGGATTACTTTTATTTGATAAGGCTCTTACTTCATTGAGAGGGATTAGTATTAAGGACAGGAAGTTGATTCGTTTTCTTTAGAAGCACATCTGAAAATAATAACAAGTTCTTGGAAAGATTAAAATGACTCTTTCGTAGACAAAGTGAATGCAAGGCATTGAAAATGCATTCTTACCTATAATATCCAAGTTAAAAACCTGTACAGGTTTTAACATTTAAAAGCTTATAGATGACACCATTTTTAGCTTTGGCTTAGATGAAATGTATTTTGGGGAAGACTCCTTTTTTTTTTCTTGGTTTTTTTTTTTTTTTTTTTTTTCCAGTCATCATGACTGTAAACATTTTATCCTAAATGACTCATCTAGGGTACCTTAAAGACTTAGAGAAGCAAGAGGATAGAAATGTTTGTGGCTTGAGGGGAGTGTCCAAAAAAAAGTTGCTTTGGCTAAGCATGCAAAGATAGGGAGTAAGTAATAGTAAATATTAACTTTTCAAGAGTAGGAGTCTAATACTTCTTTTTCATTGGGAAATAAGTGGTACAGTCTAGAAAACAGTAGTAGGTTTTCTAGATATGAACCGTAGCTGGGCTTTATGAGCTTCATAACCTGTTACTGCACATAGGATAAATGAACGAATTTTCTGTCTTTGATCAGAAAGGCCAAGCTGAACTATTGTATCCAGTTTTGTGGCTTGTTTTTAGATAATGACATGGACAAACTGGAGTGGGTCTCAAGAAGAGGGAAGAATGATAGTCTGTAAATTGTAATAATGGGGAATGACTGATGAGGCTGGGAAGAAGTCGCAGTCAGTTGTGTAAAGGGCTGTTGAGGAGTGCAGTTTTAGCAGGATTAAAAATACAGACCTTAAATGTCAAGAGAATGTTTGGTTTGAGTGCTAGCAACATTTTATGAAAGCAGAGATGCATACTGGAATAGGCTGTGTAGCAAGGGGATACAAATATACTTCACTGGAAATAGCTTAGTATCAGGCAATCAGTTTGGACATGGATGGCAGAGGGCAAAGCCTTGAAGAAGTAGAGGGACTGGCTAACTCCTGGTCATCGTTTACAGCTCTTGTGGTGCTCAGAGTTAAACTTCCAAGTTTGTCAAATAAATGGTGCTATTAAAAAACTTACGTAATGCCACGTTTCTGTGCCACAGCTTGGTTCGTGGAACATTTTCTGTACCTTTAGATTATGACTTGCATGGAGAAACTGTCCCATTCCTCAGGAGCTGTCATTTATGAGTACCCCGGTGCTGTCAGTAGATGGCGCTGTTTCTCTTCTTGTACATTCCCGTTCTCTGTGCAGAGGGGAGATTCTCCCTAAATTTCTCTTCTCCTATGGAATCTGCTTGTCCGTCAGGCTTTAAATATATTGCGTTCAGGAGTGTCAGAGGGTTTGGTACTTGGTCTTAGTTCTTCAATAGCCTTTATTCCCGCGCTGTTTTGACTGGCAGAGAATGGCTGTTTTTACTTGCATCCAAGAGTGCACGTATGGAGCCATGTGTATTTGTAAGGGAGCAGCTACATTAAGGTGGATTCACTGAGAGTACCTTTGGATGATAATAAAACTTGCAGTTCCCTGAACAATCATTAGAAACTCAAGGAATTCGTAGGGTTTTTTGTGTGTGTGTGTAAACAATAAAACTTAATATTACTACTTAATAGTAACTGTATCCGGATGGCTCAAAGCACAGCCCTGTGATTGTATCAGGTGGCAACATTAAGTTATAGTTGTGTGTTACCTTTCAGACTTTTTTATTTATTAGAAATGAATTTTGAAAATATTCAATAGTTTCACTTTTTATTTTTGCAATGGTGAACTGAATACCCAAGTGGTCTGTAGGAGACCACTAGGTGAGCGCTGTGTGCTGAGAATTAAGATGATGCTGACAATATTTCCATGTAGAATGGGAAGGTTTCTCATCCTGGGAGGTTGGTTACTGTCTTGGGGTAACTGACAGTTACTATACTGTTAAATTATTGGAATGGTTTCTGTAGTGATTTTGGTCTACATTCACTGAAGTTGGCTGAGGCCAAGGACTGTTCTGAAAAAAAGCTGAAATGCAGCCACCCCGTTTTGGTTGCTGGTATGAACATGGCCAGATTTACACTAATTGATCATGATCTATCTCTGTTGCCAGTGAACAGACATTGCTGGTGTTGAGGTCACTGGGATGGCTACAGCTGATGAGTTTCAGGTGAAACTGAGGATTAGAAGGTGTTGTAGTGGCTTAATTTCCCTGCTCTTCTCGTCAAATGCCTGCCTTGTGCCTACTGTATGGGATCTGAGATCTAAGTAGCTTCAATAAATCCAGGCAGGTGATGGAAGTGTGCCAGGGTTTTGGGGTATAAGTCATACAGAAACAGGTGAGGAAAGGTGTGGAGTGACATAAATGAACAGTCTGTCACTTCTGCCTGAGAAATGAGAGAGAGCAACTTCTTGACAGGAGATGAGTTCTCCGAGTTGGCCTCTGATTTAAGCCTCTGATGAGCTTATGTTTATGGAGAAAAATTGAAGGGTCTGGCTAGTATTTTAGAAAGTATTTTGCATCAAATCTACTGGATGGATTTTTTTTGTGATCTTTAGGTGGTACCACTTTGACATATTGAGATAGACAGTTCATCTTGGTGCAGTGTGCCACATTTCCAGAAGAATTAACTTCAGTGTTTATTTTTCGTTCATGATTTATTGGAATAACTGTTAAATAATCAAATAGTAGTTCTCTGCTAGTTAGGGGTGAATGGTTTAAGTGTTGGTTTGGAGTATATAATATATGACATGAGTAGATCTTTGGCTTGAAGTTCCAGTCTTAGGTTTGCCTTGACAGTGGAGTTCTGGTAATCCGTTGAGGCCGTGGATATGGACAGGTAGACAGTTCTCTTCAGGAAGTGAAGAAATGTATAAATCATTGATGGTCTGATAGGGGCTAAGGTAATAAACTTTAGCAGTATTGGAGGTAAAGCTGGAAAAATTTTTGGTGTAATCTCCCTATGCCTACTTTCTGCATTAATAGGGTAGAAGGGCTGCTTCAGACTAGTTTTAAAGGACTAGTGAGGCATATGCTTATTTTTTGAGCACTTTTTGGAAGACTGACTTTGAAGCAAATATTTTTGTCGAATATGGAAATGTATTAAATGTTGTAAATGTACCTTCTTGTATAAGGTAGATTACTTTGTTTGCCTGACAAAGTGGAAGTCTGCTGTTCACATACCAAGCTCAGTACTGTTACAGTTGCAGAGAAACCCATTTGCCAGGCTCAGTGTTTTTGGCTGCCACTCAGTGACTTTGTGGTGATTGGGGGTCAGATACTCTTGCAAACAGATTTCTCTTTTTTCCTTCATTTTGTATATGGTGCTATGTTTAAGATTAGTAATATATAATCTGAGTATTTACTGTTATGTATTCTATTATGTGAATTGTGGATTAAGAAATGCAGATTATATAGATTAGGAAATTAGATTGCTGACTTTATGGGAAAATTTTGCTGTCTCCTCTCATTCCTTGAAGTACAAATAAGGAAACTGAAATGCGATTTATTTATGTGCCTTATTTATGCGCCTTATTTATGCATAAAAGTTATGGTTGTTTTAGAACTTTTTATCCATTGGAACAGTGTGTCTGGAAATTATTTCACTGTAATAGAGAGTTGGACAGATAATATTTCACTGTCTAGATAAAAAACAATGGGAGTTAATTTATGGCAATTTTCTCTTGAAGTAGAGTGTCCATAAATGTGATCTCCAATGGCTTCAAACAGCCATTTCTTGTTCTTGTGGGACTCCTTCCCTGCTGGGGTCTTGCCAAGAGTTGTTTCTGTTGTTGTAGAAAAGGAGAAGGGTGAGGACCATATAAATAAAAGCTGAGTGCTCTCTGGCATAAATTGTGTGGGAGTTGCAAGTTTTCACAGGTTTGAGATAACCCTGGGGGTAACTTGCATTGTGCTTGATGTAACTGTAAATGGACTCTCCTCTTAAGGGGTAGGGCCTTTAAAATATTCTGCTGCTTTCCAGACAATAATGGGGGAGCTCAGCTGGCATCTCATCAAGCATCCAGGCATGCCTGTTGGTTCCTGCTAGCCTCTGGAATCTGGTGCTTAGAAAGAGCTGAGGTGGATGTTTTAACATTTGTTTCCTATAAGGTGTAAAATTCTGTGTCATCAAATATATTCCTGAGAGATGTTTTAGAGTTATAATAGAGTTCTTTATAGATACTTCCTTTGTAATTAAATGCTACTTTTTCTTTATTTAGCCATCCTAGTTATTTTATCTGCAACCTTTGCCAGTACAGCATGAGAAGGCACAGTGAGAATGCAAAGTGTAGCTAACGAAGACCCTCTATACTACTTGATAAAAGAATTATTGAATGCATAATTGTAGTCAAGAAAAAGAAAAATAGCACATTCCCCCAAAGTGTTTGCAGCCTGGAGAGAACTTGGAGAGGATATTACAACCCGTTATTGTGGTTAGCAATACTGATAGAGGAACTGAATACAATAAGTCTCATGCAAATAAAGTGTAGAAAATATAGCAGGACAGTATATTTATTTTAAAAAGACATCAGCAAAATGAAAGTTTTGCTAAAATGAGCTATATTCATATTAAATGAATAACATAAAAAAGAGGAAACTCTCAATTCATTACAAATGGTATGTAATGGAAAGGCAGCTCAGAACATCTTGGAGACTAAGTCAAAAATCATACATGTATAGAGAGGTATAGTAGTTATGAATGGGTTGCTAGGAAAAATGCAACAATAGGTCTGTGTTCACTGAAGTGCCTTTTCTGGCTGTATTTTTACACCCCTCAATTTAGAAACAAAAAATAAAGGAGGAAAGTAACAGAAGTGCTTAACGCACTATTGAATAAGCTAACATTAAACTAAACATTAGAATGTGCTTTCAAAATGCTGTCTTTTCCCTGTTGGGGTACCACTGAGGATGAAGGGTAAAAAAATGATCTGTTTTCCTTGCTGCAAGATGAGAAAGGATCTGTAGTTCTTGAGAATCAAACCATGGGGTGGGTTACAGTGCATTCCTTCATCCACATCTGGTCAACAAATTTCCTTTTTTTCGCTCACTGTTTTGTAAATGTCTAGGACTTGAAAGAGTGAGAAGTCCAAGCTTGTGTTTAAGGACACAGCCCCTAAATTTTTCCCCAGGTCGGTTGTAGTATGATGTTCCTAATCAAAGGGAAAAGAATTGTGTTGCTGCACTGCAATTGCTGCCACCCAGTAAATGCCGTTTGCTCGTTAGTGAATGTTTCTTCTGATTTGTGCTCTCATTTATAATGTGAAAGCAGTGCTTTTTTTCAGACAACCTCTGCAGCTCTGGAGCAAATGAGCAGCTGACACAGGCTTACTTTTAACAATGCATAGCTTAAATTGTTGTTTTCTTAAAATAGGCTTCATATTTTTCCTCAAATCCCTGGTAATTCCTTTCAGATGTTTGTTGTATTTTGCCACGTTTTCAGATGGAAAGACTTGATCCTTCAAAAGACGTAATGAAAGTTAAAACAAAAAACTCACACTAACAAACCAATGCCTACACGTGGTAACCTGTTGGAGGAAAAGGAGGATAAAAACCCCTCACTTGCTCTTGGAGCTTACATTCAGGCCCTGTGCTACCTGGAACTAAGTTGGTCCAAATGATGAGATGGGTATATGGTTGGGGAAGTATTCCAAGATTCAAATTCAAATTTTGGGGTTTTTTTGAGGTTTTTTTTAGCAATTTCAACATCATTTTGTCACAGTCATGGTTTCCTGTCTTTTTCAGAACTGATATGAAAACTGAGAGTGCTGATCCTCATTAGCAATGGAACTCAGAACTGATTTGATTAAGTTGATGCAGGACATGAGTTTATACTTTATTGCAATTGAATTTCAATCTGACAAATTATTTTTCATTGAAGCTGAACAGGAATAAACTGTGCCAAAGCTCAGATAAATACTGGCACAGGGCTTTTTAATGTTTTAAAAGAACATGTTTTACCAAAGTGCAAGTACACGCCTACACTGGGAGAAAATGTTGTAGATTTTTCTTCATAGAGGTGCAACAGTTGTGGTGTGGTACTTGCATGTGATTTTGCTCCTTTCAGTGTGTTATGTTGCTTATACACACACAGTTCCTGACAATGACAGTATGGGAGTGTTTGGGATGTATTGTAACATACCTTTCATGCTTATAGGTAATTCCATAAGTGATCCATTACCTCGTATTTGACAGGTGTTTTTACATGTAAGCATGATTTTAGATGGCAGTCAGACAATGCAGCGATCATTACACAGCTGGCTGGCTCTAAGACATGAAGAGTTCGTAACAGTCCTGTGAGAAGGCTGGCTAGAAGAAACACCTGTACAGTGTTGTCCCAACATGATTTTATCAGCAGAGCAGTGTTTCTGGGCTCAGACAGTAACCCCCAGGCAGTGTGCTGAAGGATTTGAGTGGGTCTTCTAGAAATAAAGGAAGGATGCTGCAGTGTCTGTGTGGAAGTCTCCCACTTCTGATGCCTACTGATCAGTAGCTGGACAGCTCTGTGTTGATAGATAAACTCTGGGCTGATGTTAAACTTGCTGTGTTGAGAGATCATAGGTAGCACAGGTCATAAAAATAGGAAGTCAAAAGAAGCAAGGAAGCCTTTTCTCTACACCTCTCTGTGTATCAGTAAAGATTTTTTTCTCCATACAATGTCTAGTTGATTACAGTGGAAGATTTGCAAATGGTAAAGGGGTGCTGTCCTACGTATCTGTGGCCCTGGATTGTGAAAGAAAACTCAGCCCTGTTTCATGCAGTGGAAACAATTCCTTATGCTCCTTGGTAGCCGTGTGATTATTTTGGCTATTGTGGAAGAACCACTTTGCTTCTCATGTTTCCAAGGCCTTAACTGAACTCTTGGCTACGCCAAAAGAGCTGCTCAGCTGTATCCTGATGAGCTGCAGAACAACTGAATGTGGGAGGTGCTGGTGTGTCATCTTCACTGTTAGGTAGATAAAGTGACCGAATTGCTTTGTAAGGAGACAAAAAAAAGACAGGGTAGCCTTGATTAGCTTACACTTCTAAGTACTTTCGTATACTAAATAATGCGAGTGCGTGTGGACTTTTGTCATCTCTCTTTCTGGGTTGTTCCTCAGTAGTCACTGTGGCCCAGGGAACATGAGCCTCCAGTGATGTCTGTCTTCTGCCGTATGAGCTGATCAGTTCTACCCACCATCTCCTGCCTTTAAACCAATTATCTCTGGATGTAAGGATCTTCGTTCCTACCCTGGGGTTGCTTAGATTTCTAGAATGTTTTTTCCTCAGTATTATAGGGTCTTCCATATTCATGTGCAGCTACCATTAACAAGATTTCTAAGAGATGCATAATGCAAAAATTGTTCTTCCAGAAACCATTCTGTCTGTTCCCCAGCATGACACAGGTGTTCACGTGTCAGCTCATTTCATCCATTATTACAGTGTGTATTAATTTGCCTAGTGCAGGCACTGATGTTACAGACCTTAGTTATATGGAACCTATTTTTAAAAATAAAGCATAACAACCAGCTCAAAAAAAAAACCAACCCAAAACACCAAAAAAAACCCACACCAAAAAAAACAACTTAAAAACCCCCAAAAATATCATGGCTTTTGTCACTCCATACTCTTGCAGGTGTCAGGGAAGTTCTCAGATATCAGGTTGCTCACAGCTGCTAGTTCAGTTCATCCTTGCTTTGCCATGGAGTTCTTTTGCAAGGTGAATGCCATCTCATCCTGGCACTTCCCTTCTGGTTTGTTGAGTTCCATAATATTTTGTTCAGCTGAAGTTTCAACAGGTTATCTTGAGGAGAACCAGCACAGTTTCTTTGGTGATCAGAAATGGGTAGAGTCCCTGTAACTGCTGTCCTATGGCAATCAAGCAGGCTAAGGCTATTCTTGTGCAGTGATTGTCTGCTGGGTGTACAGAATCTCAAGAAGTTTTCTGCTCCTGATGTGTTTGAAGGACAATTTAATAATAAATTATTAATAGTATCTTGGTGGTTAAAGCACTTGCTGAGGTTGTGGAAAGTCTGTGTTCACTGTCTTCATCTGAAGGGGAGATTGATTTCCTATTTCCTAGCACAGTGACTTAGTCATTGAACTATTTTGAGGATGTGTACTTAATAATTTTATTAAATTTTATTAAATTTTCACAGAGTTGAGGCCTAGAATGCAGTTAGGTTTTTCTTCAGGAAATGAGTGAATCAGCTACTGACTGTGCCTATGACTGTTTAAATGTTCTGTGCAGAACAGAAGTATCAGTGAAAGAAATAGAGGGGAAACTCCTTTTACAATGATTTTTTAACCCAGAATTAAAAAAACAGTTGTGGGAGGCATTGGTTTAAATCTGTAATCAGTGGTTGATAAAATCAATTTAAAATAGGATCACTTACTACAGTACAAGTTTTATATCTCAGGCTGTTGTCTTGCCAATATTCAAATAATTCTGTAAAGCTTCAGGAATGCTCTGCACTAGATATTCCTAATTATGAGGTATTGGATTTTATTTTCCTTGAACAGAAAACAGAAGCCCTTAACATTGCACTTCTTGAATGTTACAACCCTCACATTTATGAGCAGAAGGGTGATAGTTATTAATGCCTCAGAAGAACTGTGAATCTTTCATTTGCTTTATCATGTTTTGCTTTAAAAATATGTGGAGACTGAATTCGGGGTTGAAATTAGTCACACTTTTTTTCAATTTTATTGCTAAAAAAAAAAATAGAATCAAAACCCAAGTCAAATCCAAATTCTAAGGAAAACTTGCTTAGCAAGTGCTAGACAGGTGCATTGCTGTCTGAGCTGGAGTTTGAACAGTGTGTTTTACAGGAGGACAAGGGGGAGGATAATTTCTAAAATTACTGCAGCAAGGTTCATCAGAGTTCTTCTACTAGAGACCTCTAAATTACCCAAAGACTACTTATGACTGTATAAGCCAAAATCAGCACCTTAAACCTGAACCATAAATCAATTGCTAGCTAGTTGAGGTCAGGAGGCACAGAGATAGTAGTCTGCAGTTGAGAAATAACCGCTTGTGCACAAACTGCAGTTGTTTTATTTTGCAGCTGTGTGATACAGCCAGCCTGAAAATAACAACAGCATGAACTAAAGTAGTGAAATCCGTCTGGAGTTAAAAGTTTGTAGCAAGTGATAAAAGGAATGCAGTGCATACTTGCTTTGACTGAAAAATATTTGCTATGCTAGTGACAAGGGAAGCAGTAATTTTTAAGTTAATTAGATTCATCTTTTCTTTTAATACCATTTGGTGTACAGAGCAGGTTACCTAAAGGTGCAATTCTAAGCCTCAGAAGAGAGGTTCTCACAGAGAGTGTGTGACCTTATGGAAATTACAACATGTAATTCCTCATAGCTAATGTGGGTTTGGACTATTTGACTGGAGAGGTCTCACTCATACGCAGTTTGATAACAGGTTCCCATTGTCAGTAATAATTTATTCAAAAAAGAGAAGTTGTAATGTGCTTATTACCTGTCTTCCACATATAAAGCAGATAATTTTTTTAGTCAGATGTCTGACGTAATTTACAAGCATCTTGAAAACGCATTTTAAAAGTGCACACAGTCCCTAATTATTCATGGTAGTCTTAATATATTAAGCAAAGATTTTAAAAATAATTAGTGATGTAGTACATCAACATCTGTTCTAGAATTGAATCTCTCTTGTTCTGTGTTGTTTATCTTATTTTTTATTTCCTTTAATGTGAACTTCAAAATTGAGCAGCTTTAACAAGCGTCTACATTATAGGCACTTGGGTTCTAAGGTAATTGAGGTGATGACAGCTGGTTAAACTTGTATTTAAACAAACTTCTGTGCTGTAATGCTGCTCTGCTTGTGTTTGTGTTATTAGAAAGACATTGGTTTTGGTTGTAATTTATTGTATCTGTGAGATTCTCATGTGGCCTTTTAATTACATGATTTCATGTTATTTTTCCATCCTCCATTCTGTATGGAGCACCTCATGAGCACTGAAGGAGCGTTTACCTAGTGTTACATTTTGGCCCTCTTTCAGTAGGGGGCTCCATGTTTTCTCTATTATGTCCCACTTGGAAAACAAAGGGATTCCCTCCCCCTGCCCCCACCCGTGGAAGTTTTTTGTTGTGCTCAAGTAATTTTCACAGCTGCAGGAGATGGGAAGATGGTATTTTTCCAAGTTTAAAGATGTGGAACTGAGGCAAGGAAAAGGTGTAGACAGAAGTACACAGAAGTACCTGATGAGTTTAGGAATTCAGTATGAAACATTTGGGCTCCAATTTTTTTAGAATACTTTTCATCTTCTATCTTTAAAGCAAAAAATTGACCTCAAATTCACTGTAAGTTCAAATGGAGAAGTAGAGATCAGATGAGTCTGTGTTCTGCTCTTAGAAATACTTGAAGCTGTATCTCTCCACAGCTGTCGGTGGTGTTTTAGTCTTTTAATCACTGTTCAGCTGTTGCAGGATAGGGATAACTAGCAGAAAAAAAGGGATGAGAGAAGCTTCCAGTGTGAATAATGTGAGCTTAGTCTGTCCCAAAAGTAAAGAAAAAAAAAATTGATGATACTTGAAAAAATGTGTTACCACTGACTTCTGTCCTCCAATTTTAAAAAGTATGTATCTCACATCTCTTATAACTTACCTGAAATTGTGAGCTGGTACTTCTACTTTTTAAATTATGCTTCATACACTGCACACATTCTAGGTGATGCAATAAATAAGGAAGGTACAGGTCAGACTATGTTATCCTTCATGGTGTAATCCTGATTAATCCATTCATCTATGATTTGAATGAGACATAGATTTTTTTTTTTTTCAGAGAAAATATGACATATAATATTATCATACTCTAAGGTTTATGCACAGAGAGGCCAAGCTGAAGATCAGAGGCAACCTTCTCTGTCACTTTTCTAAATTTAATGCTAGGTTATTTTTAACCTGAATGCTCTTTTAACATTGAGGCTTCTTCTGTGCATGTAATAGCTTTCGCTTTCTAACAAAGTAAACTGCAGCTGAATTTGGCAATTGTGATTTTGTGTGTGTGTGTGACTCAGTGTAGCTCTGCTTGTAGAGATGAATCTTATATTAAACCATTTAATAGCTCTGTTAAGGGTTTGTGCCTTATGCAGCCTCCACGTTCCCAGGGCAGAACTGCCGGGGTTCTTTCTGCTTCCTCTTATGTCTGTATCAGTGGCCCTTAGCCTGGTGTTTTCTTAGGATGCTTAATGTGCTTGTCCTGTTTGTGAGTTTGTAGATGGGTGGGTAAACAAAACTGATGAAGTGTTTGATTTCCAGATGTTTAGCAATAAGCTTCAGAATTATTTCTCCTGTCCAGGGATCTCCTGAACCTATGGCGATTTGTGCTTCCTAGACTGCAGTGAATCTTTTTTGTTCAGTCTCTTCTGGAGGTTATGTAAAATTCTTGCATGCACTGGTCCTATTGTCAGGAATTCAAAGCATCTGCTAACTGTTGCATATGGAAATAGAATTTTTCCAAAATGGAAAAATATTTTCTTATTTGATTATTTTAAACCAGATTCTAACAAGATTTGTCATGCAAGTCCCTACTCCCTGAATTGGGGCTTATCACATGTTCTTTCTTTCTCTTTTCCTAGATTTATTTATTTTCACATTTGCCTAACTACCTTTGCAGCTTCTCATCTGTCGTTATCTCTCCCAACCTCTTGCATTCTCACCATTCTGCTCAGTGGTTGCATCACAGTTTGACTTTCTGTGTCTAGTAAGTCCTAAACTCTCTTGAATCTGTCTCCATGCTCCTCAGTGCTTATGTAGGTAAAACAAGTGACCTTGAGTCAGACTCATGGTCCCTCTGCATCAGATTCAGGGAGATTCTTCTGCTCTGCTGTACAGGACACGGGTTTCACTCTCTCTTCTGGTGTATGGGTCTGATTTCTGTGTGAATATCCACCTTATGTAGGGAAGTAGTGGCAAGAGCTCTTGCTGATTTAGTTGAGTATGTGTGAAGTCTCTTCCATGCGGTAATGAATGGGACTGGGACCTCCTTGGAAAGATGGAAAAAATTCGCCGTTCCCCTGGGAGAAGACAATTTGCCATGTCCAAGGGATTTGTCTCAGGAGAACTTGGAGGTCAAGTAGCAGCCTTAAGGCTGGAGAGAGATTGAGAGACTATGGGTTAAGAAAAGGAAGTAGTGAGCCAGGCCTCAGGGCAGGACCTGGCCTCCTTGGAACCAGAAGGAAGCATGCAGAGCTGCCTGCACTGCAAAGTCACTATGTCACCTGAAATATGGCAAATCCGTACTGCCAGGCATTAAGAACTCAATATGAAGTGAGAACTTTATTTAATAAAGCCTTACTTCACGCTCTCTCACCTAGCTATGATATTTTGCTCCCTTAGAATTAACTATCCTACATGGTAGTCTGATGGAATCCTGAATTTTTTCTTTAATTTAAAGACATTCTGAAATTCTGTGGTTTTTCTCCTTTCTTTTTAAATAACTCCAGACACGTGCATATTCTAGCTGTCATTTTTGTGGATGCTGAAATATTATGGATGGATTTTCGTGGGTGGCAAAATGTATATGCCTGGCACAAAGGTATTCCAAATTTGATATTTTTGCTCCCAAAGCATGGAGCTGTAAAAAAATCCTGCATAACAAGCTTTCCAGAATTTTGTTACCCATGAGTTAAGCCATTTTGGCTGTTGGCAGAGAGAAATTAGGGAAAAAAAATGATCTGAGGCAGATAGTTGGCTTGGAAAATTGCATTCAGAAGCTCTGAAATTTCACAAGTTTGTAAGAGTGGAAAGCAGCAATCTCTTACAGCAAAGATCCATAGTCTGTAGTGCCAGTGCCAAAAGCAGCATACACTGCAATTTGAATAATACGCATTTTTGCATAATGTGATGTGGGTCTGAGCTGCAGCCTTCTGAGGAAAGCATGTGTGAGATGTCCTTGTTCCCAGCTCCTGGCTTCCTCCTGGTTCAGCACTGGCACATGGACCAGACTCTGCCATTAAGTGGTCACTGGTGTCTGTTTGCTCTGAGTTTCCACAAGCACTGGCTTCTAATTCAGGACACCAAAGTAGGCTGGTGCTCCACTTGTTCCAGATTGCCCTTGAGAAGGGAAGTGTCAGACAGCTCTGATAACGGGTTTGCTCCTGTCTTGGTGTATTGCTCCTTTTTGTGTTCTTAATCTCCAACCAAGTTTTGAACTTAGCTGTGTTTAATAGCTTCAGCAGTTCTGAAAGAGATGCTGAGACTGCTTTCACATGGGGTTTGTTGTTCATGTAAAGAGCTGTATTAAAAGTAGTGGATATAATTAAAAATATAGCCCGGCATTTGTAATATAATGACTTTTACCAAGTAAGGGAAATAAAATTAGTTTAATTTACTGTGTCATCACTGTACTAAAGATTATAGCAGTATTAATGAAAATCTCAGTAACTCAATCATCTTAACAACCTAAGCCCATGCTGGGGTACAAAGTTCAGTGTGGCTTGTCCTTAAAAGAGCCAGTTCTGGTTTTCAAGCTATTTAAAATGCTATTCTAACAACAGCAGTTAGAAACAGGAATGCTAAAACTGGAACAATTTCGGCATGCTAATTGTGGTTCTATTGTGCAGGTAGGTTGTGAATTCTTAATTATATGGTTTTTAATAAACTGTCTGCTGTTGGTTTTGTGTAGATCATCCTTTGCAGGCTGGAAGTGCCAAGTGCAGGATAATTCAGTGAATGATGTGGACTATTTCAGCTTCTTGTTTTCAACCCTTATAGGTAATCCATATGAATGTAATAATTCAGAATTAACAAAATGAAATTTGTTTTGATAGTCAATTACTGAATTTAATTTAGAATAAATGGTTTACTAAGTACTTCCTGAAAGTAATTCTAATCTTGTTACATATATTTGATATGAGATACCTTTTATTCTCTGGATCTGATTTTTGGCACTCTCTTTTTACACTTTTCCATTTGGGCTGAATATTTGCATACTTTTTCTTCATTCTAGCAACCTTCCTAGGAAAGTATGAGGAAAACCTAAATTCAGCATATGACATAAGCAAGATTGTTTTTCCTAGCTTGAAGTAAATGTCTTTTATTGGCTCATAACAATGTAAATGAGTGCCTCTGGGATTTCCTGTGAATGTGCTTACGCTATTAAAAGCATTCCATCAGAATAAAGTAATCAAAGTACGTTAAAACGAACTGGCCAAGGTCAGCATGTGAGCAGAGCTACTTCTGCTACTCTATTCTTACTCAGCTATAAAAATAGTTGTATTCTGTGATGATGCAACTTTGGGAAGTTACAGTGGTTAAAATGGTGTAATATTGCTAAGAAATAACTTCCACTAACTTGTGCTGTGGTAAAAAATAGTGTGTGTTCTTCACCACCTTGGTTATTTATAATGTTCAACTACTTTGATTTCAAAAATTACCTTTTTGTTCCTAAAATGGTAAAAAGAATGCTGAACTGATCGCAGAGAAAATGAAAGCAAAGCCCAAATAACTCTTGTGGAGAAGTCATCCTGTTTTGCTAAAACATCTAATACCTGTCTAGAAATAATAAGCTAAATGATATTTTTTAACCCTGAGGTTACATTATTTATTACTGAGGTTACTGAGTTACTGTGAACACATGAAGTATTTTGCATTATACTCATTTTTTTTTTTAAAGATACATATATTGAAAATAGCATAACACTGGCCTCTTAAACTTTTTTTTACACCACATTACGATATTATTGGGTTTCAAAAATATTTTTGTTTTCTGTCGAAAGTCAAAATTTGTACTTTGATATACTTCGTTTATAATACCAAGCAAGAGCTTTTAAGAAAAAATTGTTATGTTGACATAATGTAAAAGACAGTGTTTGTCAGAGATGCTGTTAAAGTAGAACACGGTTTGGCTTGTTTTGTGATACTGTTGTACTGCTTCTTCTTCCCCAGGGTTTTCAAGAGAGGAGCTGACTAGTCTCCAGGGCATTAGAGGAAAACCACACATTAGCCAGACACAGCTTTCACCTATCCGTCTTTACCTAACTGATCTGGACCAGTTTTTACACCACTGGGCTGTGACAGAGGTAATACATCAACACTAATTCTGAATGACAGCATACAAACTCTGAGTGCTCTCCATCCCTTTCCCATAGACGCCTAAATCCTGTCGTGATTTGAGTTGAAAAAAGAACAAAAATATAAAAGCTGTCGAACTGCCAACATTTTTCTACAGCCATCAGATCATATTTTGAAGGAAGCTGCTTTAAAAGTTGAATGTTCAGACATATAGTATGCAAAGCAATACTCAAGGAAAAGATTGGTAGAAACCTTGGTGGAAATTCTTAAGCACTAATAATATTAGGACCAGCAATATGTTTTGGCTTTCAAAAACAAATTAATTGGGAAAATACTAATTATAAAGAGTTTTCCTGGAGAGTAAGTGCCACTATTAATTAAAAAGCACTTGCATTAAATTAAATTTGAACTTGGAAGCAATATTCAGTTGGCATTGGTCATTATTTAGAATAATTCCTGGTTAGTTAACCAAAATATGCTGGGATTAGAAACTTCACTCTGAATTCAGTACTTAATATCATAAGAGCTGAAAGCTTAATTTTATTGTTGGTTCTAAAGGGATTTGAGCCACCATATTTTATTCAAAACAGGTGCATTAGCTGTCTTTCTGCATCAACTCTTTTTACTGTTTAGCTCGCCAGAAAACGCTTTAAGGGTGTGAAATCATGTTTTAATGACATGCCAGTTTGACAGTATTTATGAAATCATGGTCCTGAATTCAGAAAGAAGAGTGAAACAGGTTTTATACGTACGCTTTTCATTCAAGAAAGCAATATAGTAGATGTTTCCTACTTCACAGTGTTTAAGTGATAATGTACTGAAAGTGATGGTAGTCTGAGATACACATTGAATGTGTGCTGTTACGTATTAGAAGGTATTTTAAGCAAGGCTGCTGTTTGGTACCATGACTGACACACATTTTTGGGTGTCCTGCCTTCAGTCATTTGGCTTGTGGAGCAGTTGAACTTCCTAATTTGTTTTGCATTGTCTCTTCTGGACAGTAATGAAGTGTTTTCTCACCAAAATATCTTTCTCCAGTATGGAAAGATCTGAATGCTCTCTTTCCATGTCCTACTCCTCTGTGAATGCACCAAAGTGATTGTTTCTTAGAGTTAGCCTAATCCCATACGGCAATCTGAAGGATTTATGTACACCTTACCTGTTTCTAAAAATGTCACCTCTAATGTCTTCTCCTTCCTCTTATTACTTCTATTCCATGAATCTTTCACAGTCGGAAGTGAAATAGGACTACTTTCACACATTGAACAGTGAAGTAATTTGATTTCTTTTTTGTGCCTTTGTTTCCTGGTTGCAAGTTTGAGTTTCTTCTGCCACAGTCTTCACTGTTGTGGTGCTATGAAGGAGAGTCAGTACTTTCAGAAACTTGAGACTCGCTTTTGTTAAAGTACCTTTTCTCAGGAAAGATACAAGGTGCTCTCCCAGGTTGTCAGAAGGGGATGATGGTCACTAAGCAAAGAGCTGGATGTCCTTGGTTAGTAATGAAAGATGATTTGGACATCATGTGGAGCACTGCACTACTTCTGCACTTACGTTTCAGCCTGAAGTCTTTTCTGGAGACTACTTCATGAAAGAGAGAATAGGAGCAAAAACTCTGTGCACCAAAAATCTGTGTGAAGAAGGATGAGACCTTCTAGACCCACTTGATTTTGTAGGCTTTTAACTAAAGGGAGTTCTGAACTGTCACTTTTTCCCAGTGAGGGTGATCAAACACTGGAATAAGTAGCCTGGGGACATTCTGGTTCCCATCTATGGATGTACTCAAAACCAGACTGGACACAATGTGGGGTGACCTGCTCCAGGTGACTCCACTTGAGTAGGAACATTGAATTAGAGGGACTTGAGGGTGTTCCTTCCACCTTTAGATATTTAGATAAATAATTAGTGATTATTTGAAAACTCCTTCTGAAAAAAACCCAAGTCTTTTTGTTTTACCATCAACAAATCTCTTCATTATTTTTGCTTTTTAGACATAACAAGATCCCACAGTATGAGTAGAGTTTTGTTGTTTTCTTTTATTTTTTAGTTTTGTTACACTTACGTTGATCTAAAAGTCAAACTACTCCCATTATAGGGTTGCCAGGTACTGCAGTGCTGTTTGGGGTGTTCCCTCCAGATCTGCTAAGCTTTTTCCCCATGGAATTTTGTGAACAAAAAAGTAGAGGCACCTCTACAGTAGCTTGCTTTCATACTGGAGAAAAATATTCTTTCCTCTTGCCTCTGATCTGGTGATAATGGTGGCATATCTGTTTGTGTTACAATGAGAAGTGATCATTGGTATTGAAGCAACCACTTCCTTTTATGAGTTGCAGAATTCCATTTGTTTTTCACTTGTCTGGTTTTGATTTCAGATGCAGTCATAGATATGGTAAATGATACATAAACAAAACCATGCTGAAGCTCTTCAGCTTTTAGATTACTTTTTTCTCTGTGTTTAAATATCTAATACAACACTGTTCTTTAAGTTTTAGGGGGTTTTATCTTTTCCTTTTATGAGTACCATTCTCCAACCTCAAACATGTTGACCAATATTCTATATAATGCTCAGTTTGTGAAGAAATTATTCTGGGGACTGTAGTCCATAAAAACCTTGGGATTTGGAGTCTGGACAATTTTTTAAAACCAAGAAGGTAAAGAAGAAGAAAAAAAAGAAAGAAAAAGGCAGGCTTGGGGAAAAACCTTTCCATTCAAGATTTGCCATGAGCTGCACACAAATCCTTTTTGTAGATGAAGTAGTTTTCACTAGGTGCTGAACAAACTAATCTGCTCTCAAAAGGAAAAAAAAAAACCTAAACAGCAACAACAACAAAAAACCCCAACCAAAAAAGCAAACTGCAGAGTTGCAGGCTCTGGGAAGAAGAAAACTGCCAGCAAATCATGAGGCTCTCTTAGGGTGTGTTGAAAGACAGTATGATATGAGGGTTCTGTGTGCGTTGAATTTGAGGGAGGTAGGTTTGGAGCTGCTTTCTTCCTAGTGGACGTAGTTCAAGGTGTGATAGAATTCTGGAGTCAAAATATTTCTAGCTGTGGCAGAAAATTGCTTTATTTAGATAGAGAAGTGCTACAGGAAATAATAAACCCCAGCTTGATTTAGTTATGCTCTTGGTGGGACTGGGTAGAGTGCAGAGCTTCTGAATGCTAGCCTTTCATCTGTTCCCTTGCTGGATAAGGAAGTTTATGGTGATGCTGTAATGTTAAGCAGAATGTTTGTAGTAATTTTAAATACCTGATAAATGAGAACAGTGCTTGTTGGCTGCAGACCAGGCCTCTACTCTATGCTGAGAGTTGTTTGTTTAAGAGTTCTCATTGTGTAGTTGTAATTCAGGATTTCCTCTCAATGGAAAAGTTTTTTAATGTGGATGAAAATAAATAAGGAACTCTGATGGAATTAGGATTTGAGGGCCTGCTTTCATATCAATAAATGAGACTAGTGATCAGATCCCTATGAGTCCTTCCACCGTCTTCTTTCATCTCTTCCACCTCTAGGTTTGTCTAAACCATTGTTAGTTTTTAGCTCTCTGCTGAAACGCGTAAAGTTGCAAATACTAATTCCCCATAAGTTTTATGGAAATAAGCAGGTGGAAGAGGAAAAACACTCTAGATTAGCACAGGGTGGTTTATAACTCTGTTCCAGCATCCTGCTTGGCAGCAACCAGTCTGCAGGGGCTGTCGCTCAGCCTGTGGGGGGTGTAGGGGCTTGTGAGGCAGGAGCAGCAGGGTTGTGGGACTGCAGAAAGGTCCCAGGTGTGAATCTGTAGGAGGCCATGGCTTGTTGGCCTTACTGCTCATTGCTCAACTTTGTTTCAAGTGCAGGGAAAGGCAGTCCCAGCTTCCTGTCCCTGGCTGTGCAATGGGTGATGCCTGTTTTTAAGGGTAAAGAGCTGTAAGAGGGAATTTCATGTATCACATATGCATGCCAGAGATGCGGGAGGAAATATGGTACGCCTCTGCAGAAAGGGCAAGTTCTGGAAAGGAAAAGAGTAACTTGAGGCATTTCAAACAGCAGCTTGGACTTCTGGAGTGTTATTATAGCCAGGACAACTGGTAGCATGTGGATTACAGTAACAAATGCACTTCTGAAAGGAACTAATGCTTTGAGGTAGTTTGTAACAAAATCTGTTTTGAGATGGATACTATTTGTAATTTTTTGGTTTTTTTTTTTTTTCTGGAGCATGGTAATTGGAAGCACGGCAGTCTTGAAACCATGTTTTTTTGTGGAAGCTTATTTAAATGGTGCTGATTTTCAGTTAAGGAGAATGCTTCAGAAAAGTGTTTCTTTAAAAGCTATTTTGCATAGTTCTAAAGGTTAGTCTTCATGATTTGTCTAAAAGATATGTTAAAGGTGGGAAATTTGGTTCCTTTTCTGGAGGACCTTCTGCTTAAAATTACTTCTGTCTTGTTACAGCCAATTATTTAAAATCACCCCCCTGTAGCTGAAATAAATGAGACTCCAGAATAAATGGTTGCAGCCTGAGGGAAGAGCTTCAGCCTTGGCTCATTTTAACTGTGCCCATAGTGTTTGTCAGTGATATTGTTCACTCCCTTGTAATTGAATTGCTGTGCCAGGATCGAATGAAAAAGTGCCCACAGAAATGAAGAGTTTAACGAGGTAACCGTGTATACATGGTAATTTCTGTTGTAATATTTGATGTTTGTGACAGTTGAACATTTCAGAGGGCGAAAGCAAATGATAATTTGAGGGCTTGCTTGAAGTCGAGATTCCAGAGCTGTATCGAGCACACAGCTGACTCAAAGAAATAAAATATTTAACCAAATGTTTAAAATGTTTAAGAGCAAACATTAGGGAAGGTCAGCTGCGTTTAAAAGCAGACATGAATTCAAAAACCTTGAGATGCATGTAGTGTAATACACTAATCTGTGTCAAAAACTGTTAAGTCTTATATGTGAAATACAGTTGGGAAGGCTGGATCTGCACAGATGTGCTATGAAAAATTACAGCAAATCAATAAAGAGAGCAAGTCAATGCATGTAAATTAAAAGCCCTGCGAGGATGTTTGTTTTGAGAAGTAAATGGTGGTATAGTAGTGCTATATCTTAACTTTAAGCAGAGATTAATGCTTTAAAAAAAAAAACCAAATTGTTACAATGTAGATTTTGAATTGAAGTTCCTGAAAGATTTCAACTTGTCTTTATTGAGATTTACAGGTTAGAGTTACATTGGAGAGAAAAGGCAGCTGAGGGTAAATAAACTTCCTTCTAAATAAACTTCCTTCTAAACTAGGAATATGGTACAATTTTAATCTTCTTTAAGGAAGACAAAAAAGTCTAAATAAGCCTGTTAGTGTTCAGTAAAGCTACAACCTATCTCAGCTTTAATGTTTAGAGGTGAAATTAATTATTTTCTTGGAAAGTAATGCAAAGTCCAGAGAAACAAAAGGGAAATAATTTAAGTAAAAGTAACGCCTCCTAAAATTAATGAAGCTCTTTTTCAAAGGTCTCTTTCATAAGATGTAAAACTTAAACCCAAAGCAAACAAAAAGCACCACACTAGCCCCCGCCAGTAAAACACAAACAGTAAAACACAAACTTCCAGAAAACCTAAGATGATCTTCAGGCCAGTGCTCCATTGTACTTGTATCATATACTTCCAGCATTTCCTGTAACACCTCGGAGCTGGTAGCTCACTGCAGCATTACTGCACATAACTAGCATGAATTTACAACTCCACAGGTACTGTGTATTGTGCTTTATATTCAAATCCTGGCTTGTGATACCTAACCTAAATTTGCTCAGAAAGACAGGCTTTGTGGGACAAGAGCTAGGTGTAGGGTTCTCTGTGCTTTCAAGCCCTTTTGTTTGAAGAAGAGGCAGGCAGGTGAATTTGGAGGCTTCAATATCAGATGTTTCTTGGCTGTCCTGCACGTAGTCTGAAGAGGAGGCATCTAGAGGAGGAGCAATTGGCTGTGGTGACATTTTATAGCTGTGAGGAAGCTGCAGAGCTGTGAAAGAAGGGCATATTACAGCTGCAAAAGGATGAAACAAAAGCTGTTTTGTGGTGTCCTTTCTTTGAATTTTGTTAGTAAGATGGTTCTGAGAAGAGAACCTGACCTGTGATGTTCTTCTGGTACAGCTTTGTCTACTCCTGGATAGCACACTAGCTGTCCAGCTTAAAACCTGGTTTTGCTGATAGTATTTTCAGAAATGCCCCTCACTTAGATAGCTGATGGGATTGGCTCTAGCTCATAGTTCTCTGCCCCTTGGCACCAAATCTTGCTGGTACCCAGACTTGAACACATGATCAAATTGTTGCCCAGGAAGTTAGCTGTGGTGTTTGCCATTCAGGTATTTGTGTCCAGTGGCAAATAAAGATAACGTCACTTAGTTTAATTGATTCTCAAATACAAATTTTGTATCAGACCCCATGCCACAGCCAAGGAACCTGCAGACAGGCAAGCACCACAGTAAAAAGATGCAAGATGAGTTTGTGTGCTGCAGTTACCCTGTTTTTGACCAGCAATAGGGCATGAATTCCTCTAATGTCATAATTCTTCTAAGTCTATGGAAATATGTACTCTTTCAATATATGGGACACCACATATGTTCTTAAGCATTTGTCATTCTTAAGTAAGTTTCTTCATTCCCTGTTCCTCACCCTGTAATGTTCTCCTGCAGACACTGCTCCTCCTTTTTGGCGGTTTCTTTTTTTAACTTAGGTTTTGTTGTGAATGTGTAGGGGTTTCATGTGGGGGTTTTTATGGAGAGGTTTGTTCAGGTTTTTTTTTCTGGAGTCAGTGAATCAGGAATACCTTTCACATCCACCCCTGTGAGCTTACCCAAGGCAGATGAACAAAGATCTCTTGTTGTATGCAGCTTTCTCAACAACTCAGGGCACTGTTAATATTGCCCTGTCAAATCAATTTATTTCAGAAAGAGAAGCAGCACCTGTCAGGGGAGTACAGTGTCTGATAAGCGAGGGTGCTTCAGGGGAGCTGGCCAAGCTTCAGATGCCAAGCTTCATTGCCTGCCCCATCACCTGAAAACTTCTCATTTTCTACGCTCCACACTAACACGTTACACTGGATACAGTCCTGCTCCAAACAGGCATTTCACAAGGGCTGGGGAATTCACTGCAGAACAGCCTGTTACATTTTAGTTACCCATGTTTGAGGTGCATGTCGATGTGAGTTGAAAAATATATTGCAAAGTTCACATTAGGTTATAGTATCTGGTGTGCGCCGACTTTCTTTTTTAATAAAATCACTTCTCAGGGAGTCTGAACTGCCTTTGGTCTGGCTCCACACAGTAGTTTGCTAAAATACTTGATCCATTATCTTTCCTGCTTGCTTGGGTTCCTCTCTGTGCTCATGCCTGTGTGTGTCTTCAGAGGAAGGTGAGTATTTTTCTTTGAAAAAATAGTACTTTGCAGCATGATTAAACTTGAAATGATAAGAAAATTTTCTCTGGACAGTTGCTGATAAGTAGTTTCCTTGAGACTTTGCATCAGGATTCTGTCGTGTTGCAGGAAGCATTGAGGGAGTGGGTACAGTTCAATAATGAACAAAACATTAGCCTCGCTTCATCAGTTGTGCTTGTTCCTGTTGCCATGAGGGCTCACACTGAGACTGGGCTTCCTTGGGTCATCCCAACTCTGTCTTTTGGAGGCAAGAGCATCTTAGAGATGAACAACATTAAACTGATGAATTCCTCTGATTCTACATTAGAACTGTGAAAAGGCTGCTTGGGAATGCGTTGTCAGTCACTTAGGGTCGCTGTCAGTGGCAAAAATGCTTTTAACTCATCCAGTTGAAGTAAAACACTCCATGGTGTCAGGATCTCCAAAAAACCTGGGCCAGGCTGTGCTCCTGGGGGCCTTTCCATCCTTTTTTGTTGTTTGTTTGTCTGGAGTTTTTGTTTGTTTCTTTTGTTTTGTGGTGGTTTGGTGGTGGTGGGTGTTTTTTCTTCCCTGTTTTAGTTGGCTGCTGTTGGAGTTTGTCTTCAGTGTGGCAGGCAAGGAGGCCCCTGTAGCAGTGACGTCCCAAAGCGCCAGTAGGGAACCTGCTGTTGCAGTTGTGTGGCTCGTGAGCATGCTGGGTACTTGGGCTTGTCTGATCAACAGGGATTGGTTTGAAAACCTGCCAGTGGATTACAGAGCCTGTAGCATTTACTGCATAATGCTAACAGATAATCTCCGTGTTTAAGAGAATGCTTTTCTTTAGGTTAATTTATTCAAGTGAGCATTCAAACAAGATTAAAAAGAAAAGGAGAAAAAAACCCAACAGAATGTCTAAGGCTAGGCCAAACCTGTTATAAAATACTTGCCTCAAAAAGAAAAAACCCACCCCTCCCTGATCAAAAATGCCTGTTCTCAGTCCATTCACTTCAGGATTGCTCTGAGACAAAACTACTCTGGCTTTGGTCCAAAATCAATCTGTGAATGTGCCAAAAATGTGATAAATGCTAATCAAATGTAATGTAATGAATCAGCTGTGACATTTTATTATGGAAATTAAACATCATACAAAACCTTGCCTAAGGAAAATAAATTGTCAGGGAAAATACTAATTTTCATGTGGTAATTAAGTTTTCTTTTCCTTTCATTTCCATGTCTAAAAACGTTTCAGTTTCACTTTTTATAACAGGCATTTGGTATGAAAGCCATTTCAACCAGGATTTAATTTATGGGATTGAAAAGAATTGCCTCTCCCACTTAATTGCAGGAAAACAGAACCGATGTAGGGAATGGTGGTGCTGTTTTGAGGGTGAGAAAGATCTAAAAGGTTGAAAAATCAACTTGCACTTTACCACAACCCTTCTAAGGAATTTATGCTGCCGTCCAGTGGTATGATGCGTGTTTTCCTCGCCAGTTCAGGAAGAATCTTGAGTGTGGCTGTATTGTAGCTGTAATGAAATGCTCCAACAAGGGAGAGCCTCAGTGGATGATGGGCTTGCTCTAGGGACATAGTCCTAAGGGTGAAATATTAGTAATGAAACCGTAGTTTGCTGGGTGGGCCTCGTGGATTTGCCTTCAAGGTCTTTAGTTTGTGGGTCTGTACTGAATCAAAATGGATCTCTGGCAGACTGTGTCTGGTGTAATGTGCTCACAAGCATATGGCAAACCCCTTTGTAAACTGCCTAAACTCTGTCTTATGAGCAAGAAATGTCTCCTGCATTTTCCCCTTTCGTAATCATCCTTCCCAGTTTTCATCTCATCTGCGTTCCCACCCAGCCATGATCATTGTTACATTTAGTTGTTGTTTGGATACATTTGTTTTCCTGCAGCGGTTTTCACCACTTTGTAAGTGACAGTAAGATCCCTTCTTGGGTGTCATTTTGCCAGCTCAGGCAGGTTAAGTTCTTTGCATTGACACCTGTAAGACAGGACCTCTCTTCTTTGTGCAGTTTTTCTGTGTCTGTTTTGTTTGAATTTGCCTTTCTTGAAAATGAGTGGCTCCTACTTTGCACAGTATGTCAGAAATGGTCTAACTCTGTAAGAGTAGTACTGAACAGATGATCCTTATTCTGTCTGATTGCTTCTCTTGGGATTATCTTTACATCCTGAAGTAACATTTGCCTGTTTTGTGGTTGTATCACAACCACCTTGTGGTCAGCTGTTACTCACAGAATTTCCTTCTCATTTCCAACTGGTGAAACTCGTAGCTGCATGCAGAAGCTTTTGTCAGTCTCCAAGCACATGGAACTTTTGTTTCACTGAATTTTTTCTGTAGCTCTTACTCATCAAACCTGTGCGATCTTTTCCATAGGTTAGTCCAGTCCTCCTGCCTTGGCAGGGTTTCTCAGCTTGGAGCTGTCATCTGACAGATTTCATCAGTGCAGCTTTACCTTTTGTGTAAGTGCTGCTCATTAAAATGCCAGGTCAGATTGGTGTCACAGTTTGTCCTTGACATGACAGTCCCTGGTAATAACCTCTGTTGCAGCTTGACTTTATTCCTTGACACTGCTAGTAACACAGATGTTTTGAGTGGGTTTCTTGGGAATATTCCAGGGTACCTAATATTTTATCACTTTCAAACTGCAGCGTACAAAAGCCCTACTATATTTAGGATGGTGTACTCAGTTTTAATAATACTGTTTCATTATAAAGTAAATGTATAGTAAAGGTATTCAGTGCAAGAGTGTCTATGAAATTGTTTTTTTAAACAGTCCTACTAGTCAAACGAAACACTTGCACTACCCCTGTGATACTGATTAACATGAGCAATGTCCTGACAGCCCAGCAATGTTATGTTCCACCAGGCAAATGTGTTAAGGATCTCCTGAATTTGGCTGGTGTAAGCAGGACTAAAAACAGGTGTGGCATGTAATTTTGGAAAAAGCTGAGTGCGCTTCTATATCACCACAAATGGTGCTGCTTGGCTATTTCTGATTAAACCACCACTGGCATCCACATTAGTTAGGGCTGAGTTTTCATGCCACAGGACTTGGAGCTAGTGGTTCTTTCCCTCACCTTTCCCTTCCTCCAGCTGCAAGTGTTGGGGACTATGATTTTTGACACAACATGGTTGATATGTTCTATTTTGTCATTATCTCTTGTTTTGGTGTCTTGACTTGCCTGATTCAACTGAAGTCTCGAGACCAAGACACTGTCATGGAATTCAATGCCTCAGGTCAGATCCTCCTGTGAAAAGTTCTCTTCGGATCTTGAGTCATGAGGGATCTTAGAGGAATGTGTTTCGCTTAGTGGAGATATTTGTAAAACTCATGGACTTAAATTCTTTCATCCTTCAAACTGAGTTTGCTATTTTCTGATTCCCTTAAGCACAAAGAGAAGATTCCATTCCTCATGTAGTGGTTCTTCCATCTTGCCCTTAGCAGGACATCACAATTCCTCATGGTCTGATGACACACTCGTGCTGTGCACATTGGCTTCTCTGGAGGCTTTAGTTGCCACTCTGGTGGCATAAGCAGTGAATGTGAACAGCGAGAGGGCATCCAAGCTCTCCAGCTAGTTTGCAAATTATTGGAATAGATGGGAAGGAAGAGAGGAACAAAGAAAGCCACCTGCTGAGGATTGCAGTGCAGCTTACCAGCAGTTCTACTGGAGCTGTGGTTTCTTTACCCTGTCCAGGAGACATTTGAGATTTCATGGTAGTTTGCTAGTGCCTGATTATATAAGCACCAGAAAGTTTTATGCAGTTTATGAAGCAAGATTTCATTACATTTTGTATCGTTTTTGAACATGACATTTTTGACACTGTAGAGGAAAATAAGTTAGAAATGGATTTTTTTCTACATTCTTGTTATGTTATTTTTCTGTTTCACTCTGATCCCTCTGTTTCATGCTTGATGCAGTTATTTGGGAAGTTGTTTTCTGAAATTCTTTGGCTATGTGGAAAGGAATTTGGAGGCTTGGTAGGGCACTCTAGCTTGATAGACTTGAAAACTTTCGGCCTTCTATTACACAGATAAAATGCAGAGACCCTTTCCCAAAAAACCTAATGGTGTAGACCATCATCTCTTTAAGCACTGAGCAATTTATGTTGGCAACGCTAGTCTTACACACTGTAAAGAATCAGTACTTTGAGATAAAATTGCTATGTGTTCCTATAGGTACTTCGGATTTAGGTTTGTCAGCAAAGTATGACAGTGAGTGATTGCTGGTTTCATTTGGAGTGCTTAAATATAACTTTGTTTTATTAAAACAGGTGATCTGTCACAGCTTGTCCACTATACCTTCACAAAGTCAGTGTTTTGACATTCTCCAGACTGGCATCTGTAAATATCTGGTAGGTACCATTTTATCTTCTATGTTAAAACTTCCTTGTGATAAATTTGCTAACAGTCTCGTTAATCCCCCAATCCACTTATCCTATGTATTTCATGTATAATTTCAGCATTTGCAAAAGCTTTAAGCAAGATTTGGGTGAGTTTAAAAAATACATAACTGTTGGTAGCTAAGCTGATGAGTAATTTTGCTCAGATTTGTCAATACTTCAGCTTGTCTTCAAGGCAGTTTGGCCATAAATGAAACACTTCTTGGTTTGCTTTGCTTTTCAAAAGAGCGACCAGCAGATTTAGATGAGGTTTTTTACCTCATCAATATATGTAAGTATCTAAACTATGCCAAGAAGATGGAGCCAGGTTCTTTGTGGTGCTGTGCAGTAGGACAAGAGGCAATGGGCAGAAGCTGATGCTCAGGAAGCTCCACTTGAATGTGAGGAAGAAATTCTTTATTGTGTGGGTAACTGTGCCCTGGAATAGATTGTCCAGAGATGTTGTGGAGTCTTCCTCACTGGAGATACTCAAGAACTGTCTGGACACAATCCTGTGCCATGTGCTTTGGGATGACCCTGCTGGAGCAGGGAGGTTGGACCAGCTGACCCACTATGGTCCCTCCCAACCTGACCCATTCTTTGGGTTTTACAGCCTGTCTTCTAATCTTGAACATGCCTGAGCTGAGGATGGGGATGGCAAAGCCAGAGCTGGGTAACAGAAGGGTCAGGGACAGAATTTGCAGTTACCTGTGCTGCTGCCTGATGAGAGGGAGGACCACAGGGTCTGCCTCTGCCCTCCTGTCAGGGTGGTTCTGTGACCTAACAAATGTCTGCAATTCCCTGTATGGGGCCATACTGAGAAGTTACTAGACCAAAGCTTCCATAGAGGGAGTAGCTTACCTATAACCATAGTCTGGATTTTTGGGGGTGGGTGTTGACTTAAATCAGCTTTTGAAAAGGCTTATATGTTCTAGTGCCCTGTCCCTTTGAGAGCAAACAGTTAAGTGGATTTTTAAGGTTGGCAAGGCTGCTGCCCAAGGTCTCCAACTTGCTGCTTCACAGGGAGCAAAGGCACCATGGAGGCAACATCCTATATGGGAACTTATCTGAGCAGCCTCAGTATCCTGTAGTATTCAGCAGGGTTGTGGTGACAGCTGCAGTCCCACCTTCTGTCAGGCAGGACCATCATCATCATCCTCCTGCCTGTGCACCTGACTGGAACAGGGTCAGCCTGGGACAGTGACCTGTGCTCATGGCCTTGAAATACACCCAGTGTCTTAGGCTGGAAGGATTTAAAAGTTTCAGCCTGTAGTTGTTCTGTATGTCTTACCTCTCACAAGTAATGGTATGAATGAAATACATTTCACATTTCTGTAGCTTGTACTTTATTGATCTTATCTCTAAACATTTCTAAAAGAAACAGCTGACCTTGTTAAGTGAACCAACTCCCTCTGTCAGCTTGAAACAGTGTATTTGCAGGTGAGCAAATCAGACTATTCTCAAACTCCTTAAATAGTTTTTTAAAGGTAAATGGTGCCACACTAGCAGTGCATGATGTTTTTATGGCTTTACGAGACAAAAATCTAGGGTACTTATTCCACAGTACTTCAAAATTTAAACTGCTTCCTAATTCACTGCCTCTACACAAAAAAGAATTTTTTCTAAATTATTTATCGTGCCTATAAAACCCTTACTCAAGATGAAGTTCTCTCTTTAACAACAGCAGAGCATCACCCCACTTTGGGCTCACCACATATTTCATTAGCTTTGCTTCACCTCGGTTCATAAAGCTCCTGTTGGGCTTCAAAGGAGACTCACCCTGGTGACAATCCAGTAGAGGCTTTCCTTTCTGTAGCATAAATCAGAGTTTCCTTCTACTTCAGTGACTGCTCACTGCCATTTCAAGACTGGAAAGGCCTTCCCAGTCCCATGATAGATGCTTAAAAGGAAAGACCTGTTCTGCCCAGAAGATTGATTGTGCCTGCACTGTCATTCAGAGCAAGGCTCAAAGCAGTGCTGTGTTTTTCAGATATGTTTGAGATGAGTGTTTGTTTAGAAGGGATGGAATGAAGATGTCAATTTAACCTTCTGCTGGTATGGGTGGCAGTTTATTGGGAAAGTAGGGATTTGAAAAAATGCAGTGGTCTGTAGAGTTTGATCAGAAGCAAAGTAATACATGTCACCATAGGAAAGCTCTAGGTTTGCTTGTATCCCAGCAAAAAATCTTCTGTATAAAGTGATGAACTTGGGTTGTTTTTTTGTCTTGTTTTAATACAGGTTGGATTGGTTGTAATACCTGATAGCACAGCTGGATCTGTTCTATGTGCCATAAATAAGCTTTTGGATCAAGCCTGCATCATAAGTGAAAACCTGCACAGGTTCTTGGCCTCCTGTTGTTACAGTCTTCTGTACTTTCTGCTAACTATAGACAGAGAAGATGCAGAACATCTACAGAAAAGGTAAAGCTGCTCTTCTTACCATCTTGTCTCTGTCTTTGCAGCCACAAATATTTAGAGATGTGACATGACAGGGTACCTCCACACACATACAGTTTATTTTCCTGTCTCTCTGCTTACTTCAAATCACTATGTAGACTTAAGAAAAACATCTGCAAAGTTACCAGGAATTACTTAAAACAGTAACTGAAGAAGGTTTCATTTAAAATTGTTCTACTTGGATGTCAAAACCATCCTGATTTTGTAAAGTTGGATATTTATACCTTAATCTTTAACCTTAGCTTCATTAGATACATTGAAAAGCACCATGCAAAGAATTTGGCTTTATGAGTAGATATTCTTAACTGATCTGATGTTTCAGTTTTAACAAAACTTCTCAGGCATCATTACATAGATACATTACATAGATACTTTAAATCCATTTGATTTAAAAAACCAAAAAGCTACAGATAACGGATTCAAATAAATTCACCTGAAATGCAGAAATGTCTTTAAAGAGGTCAAACTTTTCCATACACAGAAAAGTTGTTAAAAGCTTCCTGAAAATTTACTTAAAGCCCAAGTCCTCCTCCTCTTACTGTATTTAATGACTTGCATATCACAAGGAGATGAGTCCATTATTTAATTTCTTATGAATCTTAAACAAAGATTCAGGTGTACCAGAAAAATGACTGAACCAAAAACCTCTTTGCAGCTGTTATCAAGCAGAAATTGCACTGCGTGAGAGGTTCAGCAATATTTGTAGCTTCCAGGGCAGGGCCTTTATTTTTTTCCAGTGCTGTACAAAATTTTGGAATATTTTCAACTTTGGCATTTTCTGGTGCAAATTTTCTGCTTTGCCTCTAATTATGGTGAATGCAGCTGGTGTGATTGAATCCACAGAAGCAGGTTTCCTTGTACAGCCATGCAGCCAGTTCACAGAAGCACCCTTGAAATGTGTGTCCTCAATGATTTCAGTTTTGATTATCTTCTCCTCTCAGGGATATGCTGTGGGGATCATGCATTTCTGCATTAGCACTCCTGCCACGGTTACTGAGGCTGATGCTGCAGAGCCTGCAAGTGAGCAGGATCTGTCGGGAAGAGCTGCCCATTGTTGCTCAGTTGCTTCGCTTACTAATGCAACATGGGCAGCTCAGGAACCACATGATCACAAATGAGTTTCTGGTGCAGCAGATCATCAAGGACATCATGGTATGAAACTTGTTTCCCAGAGACTACATGTATGTCATGTTTATTTTTAAAAATTAATTCAAACGTTGAAGAAGAGCCATTTTAAAATGGTGGTGGTGAAAGCAGATGTAAGACATTATGGTGAGGTTCTCTAACCTGCAGGTTAGGAGGGGGCTGTTTTCCTTTAGTGTTGAAAATGTCACAACCAATGCTTGTGGTGTTCCTTTGTGGGTGGGTTGTGCTTGTTGTTGTTGGGTTTTGTAAGCCACCTACAAATCCTGAGAAGAGGGAATTCCTGGGCTGTGGGCTGTGCTGGTCTCTTGGTAGCAGTTCTCCTTAGACTGGGTTGGGGAGCTCTCCTGCACTGGTAGAACCATGCTCATTTGCATTTTAATTGCCTATAAATTGCAGAATTGGAAAGTAAGTGAGCCACTCTAATTAAGAGTAAGGAAAGCACATCTGGTGTAACTCACACGCTTGGTAATGTAATGACTTAGTGTACCCAGCTGTAACACTTTGTTATTTGGGCTTTAACAGACACAGCGTGTGGAAATGTGTAAAAGAGAGGAACAATGTCACTGTGTGCAGGGGAACAGGGCTGTCTTGTACCTTTAACAGTGCACCTGATTACCTGTAAAAACAAAGCCAAGTTTTGCAAGTGCTGTTGGGGAAATTGAGTTTTACCTTTTGTCCTCCTTCTTCCTAGACACTGAAGAGTGGTGAAGTTCAGGAGCAGTGGCTCACAGACCTCCATTACTGTTTCAACATCTACCTTGCCTCTCATCCCCAGACACCTGGCCCTATAAACACAGTATATTGAAGAGGTCGAATTGCATTTATTGTAAAGCATTTACTTCTATTTAGTTTTGAATGGAAGATGTTGGAACAAAGCTTGTCAATTTTTTTGTAAGTGAAACAATAAAAATTTTACAGAGAACTGCAATACTTCTATTGCCTTTTTTTCAAGCAAGTAGATGTTACTGGAAGGTGTTTTACTAAAATGTTGTGACTACAGTGAGGGGTGTTAAAGAAAATCCAGTCCTTGATGCTGAAGAGCTTGCAGAGAAACAGACTTAAATTGACTCTGCTCATCTATTATTTTGAAGCATCACATTATTTTAAAAAGAATTGTGTAGTATCAAGTAGAAAAAAAATAGAAAACAATATGCTTTAGAGTAACATTTTTTATTTTTTGCTGAGTTCATATTTTTAAATACTTTGTGCAAGGTAAATACTGTACACTGTGGCAGCTCCAAAGCTATTAAAAGAACCGTTTTTCCCTAGAATAGCATCTTTTTTTGCTTCTCTATTTCATGCACATAGAAAAATAGTTTTTAAAAAAAATCGGTGATAATTTCAAAGGGTAGAAAACGCAGCCCTAATAGTTTCCATAGGTTGTGAAAGCAATTTCTTTAGTGAGTGTTCTTTGTAAACATGTCTACATTTCCTTCCAAATCCATAGTTAGCTAAGGAACAATTGTTTCTTTAGTAGAGAAGTGGAGAACAAAGGCTATTT
>NW_008246059.1:911567-929940 GCF_000691975.1 Corvus brachyrhynchos
ATGAATTTGATGTAAAATTGAACATTTGTCTCTCAGAAATGTAACATCTTTAGTACAGTTTCCCTCTTCTTTGAGGAGAAAATTCCTACTTTTTGCAATGGAGAGCTTTGATAGCCCCTGCAACATTATTGCAATACTAGGCTTAGTGCTTCATCTTCTGTCTTCAAGTGCAATTCAGATTTCATCCTGTGTTGGTAAAGAAATTAACAGTTGCATTTAAAAACCAGTTTGTACACAAAATTGAGTCCAGCTCCTTAGAAGTCTGCTTGGTCTGTAATGCTGTGATAATACAAAACTGCAAATGTTCTAGTTTAATACATCATAGATGGCTTATACATTGTGAAAGATAACAGTTGTACTGGAATGGATTTTAAATTCCAAACATGGTCTTGCTTAATGCTTGAGTCTTGCATTTTTTGGTTTTGCAGCAGTGGTTGGTCTCATGTTGTATGAATATTGCCTTGATTTTCCCATGTTCTCCAGCAAATTAACACACTGTAGGTTGCTTACTGTAAAAGAACAAAATAGTTTTGATGAGTAACTAGTGGGTGAAAAGAGGCTTCATCTACACTGTGTTCTAAATTTCATAAGCAGCAAATCCCCTGGGCACAGAATATGCTTTTTTCTTGGCATCTCACTGCTGATTGTCTCTCAATAGAGTTTGGTTTCTGTGGCACTGGGTACAGCTTGTATGGAACATTGATGCTGCTGCTGTGTGTGTGGGACTTCAGCAGCCTCTCATGGTGCAGCTTAACTCAAGATTTACCCCCATAAATTAATGAAGGATTCCAGACTAACACAACACTCTTGGCTGAATTTGCTGAAGAGTAGAAAGAGATTGTGTTGAGCAATGTTTAGCAACATGAGGTAGGCATTGGGCCTGTTCTAGAAAGTCAGGGAAACTAGTCCAGGGCTAAAGTGAGTGCTCTGAATTGTTAGAAAGCAAGAATGAATGTCAGCTGACCCTTCCCAGTTGAGTCTGGGTGAATGTCTGGGCTCATGCAATGTTTTTTTATTTCCTGTAATGTGCTACAAATAACATGCATGTTTTCCTTTCCCAGTTTTGTAAAGATTAGCTGCAAACATTTCAGTGCTTTATCCCATTCTACCCAGGGTCATCCCAAGTGCAAATCCAAGTGTTTCATTGAGGGTGTGAATTCAGCACATATTAAGGACATATTCTAATGCCAAGAGTTGCAAAACCTGCTCCTTTGCAACTCTGAACACACTTTAATGTCCACAGTGAAACAAAGAACTATGCTGGTTCTGCTGCAGAGCACCTCTCTAAGTGCCACTTGCTGAATTGACAAAGGTAATCTATTCAATTTAAAAAATACTAGAAAAGGAACAAATCTCAGGTTCTGAAATGTTTTAATGACAACAATCTTAAAGGGCCTATTTGCCAGAATACTCCAAAGCACCTACCCCATGTGTATATCCCATCCCTTTTGTACCTGTCACCTTCTGCTTGCCTTACTGAACATTTCCTTTGAACACCTGCATATCCCCTCTTCCAAAGTGTTTGCCTGAGTTGGGTGTCAGTCCCTGCTACAGATTTGTCACTGCACGCGTCTTCCATAAGCTCTATGAACATTAAAGCTCGGGCTGACAGTCAGCCTTCACCTTCCCAAATGTACCTTCTGCAAGGGAAGAATCAAACTGAACAGTCTATTCTGACCTACTCCAGGCACCTACGTCAGAAACGGAGTATCTGGCATTAGCCACTGACAGCTCTGAACTTTTCCAACAAACGTAATGTTGTCATGCACAAAGGCAGGCAGATGAAAAACATGTTATTGTCTTTTAAGTAAGGGCTAAAGTTCCCTGAGCTCCTATTAGGTGAATAAAAGTAGGTAGTGTTCTAAAGGAACTGGGCAGAGTTCCTATCACTAACCTATTCGTCACCAAGTTATGAAAGCAAAGGCCACTCCAGCCTCAAGAGAAAGCCTTTTTACTTCAGAAGACAGGGAGATCTGTTGTCCTGTAAAGTTAAACGAAAAGAGCTAAAAGCTCTTTTAAAATTTAGATCCATATCTGCATGAAGAGGTGGCAATCAAACACCTGTCTGGGTATGCCTCTTAATTAAAACAGTTCTCAGACAGTGAAAGAAAAAGGCCTCTGTCTCTTCGTGAGGCAGCAACTCACCTACAGTTCTAACAAACTCAAGGACGGGTCCACTGTCAGATTTCCTTCTGACTTTGGAGTTGTGTTAAACTACTTGGAAAATGTATTTTACATCCCTTTGCAAACTACCTGAACTCAACTCCTTGAAGCAGTTGCTGTGTTCCCATCTAGCTGTGGCCTGTCTGACCAAGGTGTAGCACAGCCAGGAACACCAAATGCCCAGCGGGGCACTAAACCTTCACGTGGTGAAGCACCAACATTACCACAGCTCCCAACCCCAAGTAAGTGCATAAGACACTTTAAAAAGTGTGAAAAATGACAATTAATAAAGAAGTTTTTCATCTAAATGACTCAACATAAGGATAGAAGTGCAGTGCTCAGTTAAGCCCAAAAGTGAAAGAAGGAGCGTGCAATCACAACAGTTCGGCAGTAGTTACATATTTTGATAAGAGAGCCCAGTCCTTGAGAACAATGTTTTCTTATCTAAGAAGAAACCAACCTCATGTATATAAACATCAAATTAAGCATTCTTAAAATGGATGTGTCCTACCTGAGACCAACTGCACATCAGAAAGTTTCAGCTTAGAAGGAGGTCTTGTTGACTGACACACTTTGCCTTCCTGAGAACATCCTTTAACAAACAATGTGAACATCTCTCTGTTTATCACATAAACATGTGATGATGTATACCTACAATCTATTTCAGTGAGCTACAGCATTATTTTATCCTAAAAATTACTCTCATTTATTATGGAGAAACTCATGAGACACTGTATGACAGAAAATTGTGACAACCACAACTGAAATTTAACTACAGTTAAAATACATCTTGCAGTTGCTATTAAAAAAAAAAAAAAAAAGGAAAATAAATCTATTAGCTTTATTTTTTTTACCCTTTTTGGGTCTAAGCTACAGAGCCATGATAGAAGTGACTCACCACCTGTTAAAGTACCTATAGTTAGCATATCCTTACTTCATCAGTGATCCACATTGTACAGGAACTTGGGGTCTAGAAGCAATACTTTTCCTCTGCCTTTTCTTGAAGATGCATTCCTTTGCACATGCACATTCAGGCACAGTGAAAAGCAGTGCAGAATTTTATAAAAGACAATCTTGCTCTTTCCATAAAGACCACATATCTTCATACCAGGAGAGTTATCAACAGGGAATATACTCTTCAAATGAAATATTTTTAAAACAGTACAAAACCAAAAAAAATATTTTGAACAAGGCTTTAAAAAACCAAACCATGATCCAGATAGCCACTCTGCATGGATACAGCCAGCTATCCCCAGCTTAACTGCTCTGTTCTCTTTCCACATTGATATATGTGAGCAGCTCTGGCAACGGAATTAGTTGATTGCTCAAGACCTGTGCTGAAACAATGCTGTGTGGGGATTCAAACAGCTTTAGCAGGAGCCATTTTAAATCACAGAGTTGTTTGGCTTTTTTAACCTGATACAAAAATACAGTTGCCCAGAACACCTGAGATTCAGACTCATTTTTATAAATAGTTGAAATCCTTAATAATTAGGTAAGAAGTGCATAGATGAATGCACTCTGTTGTAAAAATAAAAGCATGGTTATTTAAAATAAATTATAGTGAAGAGAAAATTACCATAGATCTGCTTTAGGATGGACTGCTTGCTGGTTTTTATGGCTGAGCTGGTTTTGTTTACGGATTTCAGATTTTTACATGAAGGAACTGATTTCAGAGGGCTATGGTTCAGCTGTTTCTTCCAAGCAACCTGAATGAAGAAGGCAGCTGCCTCTTGTCTCCATTTGTCTTCATCTTCCTTGCACTGCCGCTTAGCACTAAGGAGCTGAAACAATTCCTGTCTTAGCTGGTAACTAGAGAGCAGAAAAGAGAAGAGCACTTGTTTTAGGTGACCTGTTTTAACTTCCGTGCTTTCCACGCATCAGTTCACATGGTGGATTACATGAGTAACTGGGAAAACAGAACTCCCACTGATGTGCTAAGTCACTTGGATGAGAAATGTTTGTTCAGAAGAAAAAGTAGGAGCTGGGTTCAATTTTGGATGCATCCATTATTTCACACAGTTAGTAAAGATCTGGTGTTACAGGTGTCAAGAGGTACAGTGCTTCAACATCAGCTTATCAGCTGCTTTATAAATAGAAAATCATCAGAAGACAAAACTATAAATATTTATGGTAACAGTATAATCAATACTGCTTCCTCATTTTCACTATATTCACAGCTTAGTAACACCAAACTTTCTCATGTGCTCATGTCCTCAGTCAATCAGTGCAAGAGACAAACCAAATCTACCTCCTGTGGGTTCAACTGCACATTTCCTCTGCAGAAAATTGAGCTGCTCACTCCTCCTTCTGAAGATGCTCCCCTCACCTTGTTTTCAGCAATCTGTGGGTTTTTCCCTTCCCTTCAAAGGCTCCCTGTCTTTTGACCCAACCTTGCCTCAGCTGCTTTGATCTTACACACAGTCACAGCCCTCTGCGAGTGGCAGCAGCAGATTATCTGTCCCTCACACTCCGGTGGCAAATGGCACCAGCAGCAGGGAGTTGTTTGGGATTTTTTTTCCACTTGAATCGGAGGTAAGTATTCAATCGGATATTGGCGGTTCACACTCACAAGTCAATTAACTGGCTTAGCAATTAACTCTGAATCCTCCCAGAACAAGCCTGTCACAAATGAGCATTGAATAACACTTGTAAAATATTAATTATAAGTGTTTGGTAAGAGGCCAAAACACATTGATCGTCATCCCCTCTGGCATTCAGAAAAGCTTCCACTGGATGCCCCGGTAAAGCGAAGGAGGAAGGAGAGAGAAAGAGGCGATTTTTATTGTTGTTCCCTCTGCAACAAGTTCTAAATTAAAACAAAAGACAACAAGCCAGATACAAATTGTTTAAATATATGTTCTAAGCCAATGAACTATATAATTCAAACAAAGCAACAGTCATATACAAAAAATGAGTACATAAAAGCACGATAGAATGCCAAAGGGGGATGATATGCTCCGTTACAGCTCGAATAACTTTATACTTCCAATAAGCTTAGTAAATTACCTCTGTGAAATTTGCTGGGTGAGACAAATCTATTTAATCTTAATTTAATGAAGCTTCACAATTCAGGCATGTACCATTATGCAGCTCATTAAAGTACATAACAAATGCAGGCAGCAACTGCATCTGGCCAGGGCCTTCAAGTTGTGAAGCATGGTATGAATTCAGAACTGGAGTATCATTGAGAGACAGAGGAAAAAATATGATCCAGTTTTCTTGAATAACATGTCACTTTTAACTTTTCAAGGGGGTAAGAGGAAAAGAAAGTGCAGGAGCACAGTTACAGTGACTTGTTAACATAACTTGAGCTAAGGATGGGTTAAGTGCATACTTAACTGCAGAAAAAAACATTTGGGGAACTGTTTTATACTCGAGCAGAAAAGAATACTAAGCTACTCTCTTGGAATTCAGTAATTACTGCCAGCTGCCTTTGCTGATATGTGAAATGACCCATTCACAGTCACTCCACCTTTGCACCCAGCTGTGACTTCATGTTTGTAGAGAACTTCTGGTAGTTTTTAGCAACAAGAAAACAACTGTGAGGTTCTGACACTCAGGAGAGGTAAGCAGTTATCTGTAGATTGTTTTAATTCATTATTTTAATTCAGCTCTCTCGTAACACATCATTCTGATCCTAGTGAGGAAAAAAAGGGAATGGGACCAAGTCTGATACAATATGAATCTGACATGGTGCTTTAAAATACCTGATGCTTAGTCAACAAAACTACTGCGCCTAAAAGAAAAGTGGAATATCCACGTGCAGAACAACAAAGCTGGCAAGTGGTGTTCTCACTCATTGTTACAGAGGCTCTAATCTTAAAAACTACTGCTGGCCAAAGTATGCACGCAGAAATAATATATTAAAAAAATACAGCTTGACTCCAGTGGGAGAACAACAGCGACGACAACCAACTTATTCCAGCTTCTGTTGACTCCCTGTGGGCCCTGGAGCATGGTACAGGCCCCGGTGCCCCCCACGAGAGAACACAGACACAGAACCTGTAAGCCTCAACAAGCAGGATAAGCAATTAACCTTTGGCAAGCCACACACCTTAGAATACACTTTTGAGGAGTACATTTATAAAGTTTGCAGATTTGGGAATTGAAACATTCTCCTGAGAATGGCAAGTTTGATACACTAAGTAGACCAGTACCACTCTGCTGTTGTGTTTGCCTTCAATAAATAAATCAGGAATATAAAATTTGCAGAGTGAGACAAATACATTTAATTCTAATTTAGAGAAATTCCAGAACTCAAGCACGTACTTCTACATGTTTCTAATGTAGAATTACACAGAAATAACAGTGTATAATTTTATTGCTGTCTACAAGTACATGCTATTTACCAGAGCAAGTTTGGACCAAAAGAAAACACAAGACTGTGGAAGAACTGCCAAACTAATCTCTCCTGCAGTCCTGCAGAATTTATGATCTTTGTTAGTGTTCTATGAGTTCTTGCAAACAGAAAAAATACATTTATTTTTCACTATTAAGTATTTAAATAACAGATATAACTTAAACAATCTTTAATTCCCACAATTTCCAAAATGCTAAGTGTTAGTAAGTGCATGCACTTCTTGGAGAGATTGCACACCATCCCTGTTTCAGCAGTATAGAAAGGCCTATCAGAATCTTCAGAGAGTCAGAAGTGCAAATGGAATGCAGATTTTCATGCAGGTAAGTCAGCTTAATGCAAGACTTTGGATCCCAGTTCTTGTGAGGAAATTTGCACAAGCACTCACTACACATTGCTCTGCTTTGTCTTAAAGCCATGGCACGTGCCTACTCCTGACTGCCTTTAGCTTTTGGTATCTAAAGGATTTGAACACATAAGATAAGAGCTTGGGATCTACATCAGAAAAGAAGGTCAAGGAGCACCCAGCTGCTTGCACAGTGAGTGGGAACAGCAGAGAGGGCAGAACTGGTAGAACCCTGGGAGAACAATGGCTGCTTTGCTATGCAGTTCAGAGTGGGTATGAGGAATATGGCATGGAATCACAGTGCCACAGCGTGGTTTGGGTTGGAAGGGATTTTTAAAGACCATCTCATCTACCCTCCCTGCCATGGCCAGGGACATCTTCAACTCAGAGTTCCTCAGAGAAACTGTTAAATGAGTGAGAGACCTGGAAAGAATATTAGTAAACATCAGCAATTTATAGGTTTCTGCGCCCAGTAAAAATCAAAGAAAGTTTAAATAAAAACAAGAAATAAGAAGAGTGTGCTTCCCCTACAGCCATACTCTTCATGCCCATTTTGGTAAGAAATTAAATATTAAGGAGCATGTACTTTTAGAATGATTGCATTTCTGAGGTTGAAACTCACAAATTCATGAAAGTGGGATAATGCTGTGGAAAGCAAACACTGGGACATATCTCTCTCTTCTGTACAGCAGTTGTTCCTGCTTAATCAAGGTATTCAAGCTAGCTTCAAGTTTTGGCAATGAACACTCAAAGCTTCCAAACATCCCGTGGTTTGGTTATCTGGTTAAAAGTCAGGTCAGAGCACAATTTCACATGTGTCACTGAACTCCAGGCTTAGGCAAATCCTGATTCACATTCTAAAGAAATATCAGTGCTTGAAATAGAAGTTTAACAATTTCTCCGAGTATTAAAAGTCATCACTTACCTTGCACTTTTTATGAACTGACTGATGTAACTCTAGGCAACTGGAACCCACTTCCCCTTGTGTGGAGAAAGATTATTAACTTCCTCGTTTAGCACTGGCAACATTGTAAGCAAAAGGCCCAAATAAAGGACGTTTCCAACAGGCCTAGTTTAATTGACATCTACTTGTATCTCACTCTTCTCTAGCTACTGAAACAGTAATCTTACCTTCTCCACGTCCTCTGTATGACTGTGGCAGCATAGTTCTTCTTCCGAAACAGCTCTTTTCTTTTTCTTTCTTTTTCTATGATCTGCATTCGAATCTCTAAAGGGATTAGTTCAATATTTGTACTTTGCCATGGAACAGAACACAATTGATCATCTGCATTCCTGGATCCAATTATGCCTGTTTTTTCCAAGTTCAAACTGTGATCAGAAGCAGAACATGTTACTGGGTTTCTTGGTACAGTCCTGGTAGGTTCTGCCTCAGCAGACAATAATGAGGAGGCCTTTTTTTCTATTTCATTGTTTCCCACTTTGACAGTTTGTTCTACAGCGTGCAGGCTGTCATTTCTGGTGCTTACAAATACTGTTTTGGCACTTCCTGGTCTACTAGAACCAGCTGGTGAACATCTCTTATCATTTACCTCCTTATTTCTGGGTTTCTGCTGGTGCCTTTTGCCTTTGAAAGAAGCTTCACCCAGCTTTGAGTTTTGCGCTGTTCCACCGGTACAAGCGGCATCGCAGAAGAACACAGCCCTTCCCTCACTGTGGTCCCTCTTGCCAGAGGGAGGCTGACTTGAATCCCTTTGCTTTTCCCCAGCACAGGCAGTCCTACAGGCAGAAGCAGGAAGCCTCCTGCTCCTCCGAGCACAGGCACCCGTTGTGTCAACAGCATGTTCCTTGTGCTTTTCTCCGTCCACTTCTGCAGCAGGTGCAACCTGATGTTTCACTTCAACTTTTGTTCCCTCGTTGGCTTTGTCACAATGGAAATGGACACAACTTGACTTGCTTTTGATGTGTTTCCTCAATGAATCTTTAGACAGAGAATTGGAAAACAATGTTCAGTCTCTGATCCAGCAAAACTGTTTATGTCTCTGATTTTTTTGCTCAGTTACCTTTGAGGCACACTAGGATTCACTTAAATGAACAAAAAAAATGCAAGCAGGAAGAATCAGAAGAGGACATGATTGCCTGTCACAGTAGAGTCCCAAACTCTTTCATTTGCTCAATGTTTTACAAATGGTTTTCTTTCTAACATTACATTTGAGTTAGATGCCTGAAAAGCTCCTGCTCTATCCATCCTGTATCCTGGCACAGGATAACCCACTGACCCAGGAAACCCAAAGCACTTGGCTTCTCAGTACTTCCCTTGACATCCTGAATGAAACTATGAAGTCCTTCCTATTTCTCCCTTGCTGCTGTGTGATCACTGCTTCTAAACACTCTGGTGAGGGTGACTCGAAAGCCAGACTGCAGTGCAAAACTGAAAATTCCCCATCTTCCATCCACCTTCCATTCTGCTTGAAAATTAACAAGAGAGTGAGAAAATAGACCAGACAGGATGAAATGTAACAGACAGAATGTTACAGGGTAGGTATCAAGGGAAAAAGAAAAGAAAGAGATCTTTGATATACTGGCATTCCAGAAAATCATCTGGATCACCCAGAACCTGGTGAAACGATGCTTTACAGGATACCCTTTTGACTGGATAACCAGATCAGAAAACACCCAACAACTGAATCATAGTTTTCATAGCCCAAAGGGTCTAAATTTATATTTAATTCCAATAAAATGACCAATGAAGTCCAATAAAGAAGATTGATTAAAACACCTAATGAGAACTGGCTATACAACTTCATGATTTGATCCTGGTTGCATCAACTTTCCTGGCATCACTTCAGTAACAAAAAGGGAATGCATACCTAAAAAAGGCATAGCATTCTTTCAAACACTGACAGTTTGGATTGAGCTAGAGGATAAATCTCGTTTAAAAACAAGAGATACCATTTCTCCATTAACATTCTTCATGTGCACCACAGATATGTCAAATATCTTTAATCTTATTTTCTCCAAAGAGTGCAACTAACAGAACATTGCCCACAGCCTGTTTTCATATATTCTACGTATTTTTATAGACTCCATAAGACGTTATACTGGTGTTTTTCACTACTTCACACAGAGTAAAAGAATGTGTATCTAACTCTACCCTGCTGCACAAATTGCTCAAGTGATGAAAGATTATGAAATCACAGCAAGACAAAATGGGTCCTATATAAAAAAACCCCCAAGAATTGGACAAAGCGGATAAACAGCACAATTAAAAAAGATCACAAACCTTGCCTGATCTTATGACCTTTGCTCTGAGGCTCCGCTGACAGGCAGCTCTCCTTTGGGGCCCCTTTGTTGTGACCAGCTTTAGGTGAACCTCTGCTGTTTCTCCCTGGTTGGATCTGTGAAGCATTGAGGGACAGAATCCTCTTGCTCTGTGTGTCAGCTGCTTTGTTGGGTAGCTGTGGGACACTGGTGGCCTTCTCCCGATTTGCGGGATTCTGTTGTACCCAAAACTTGTTTTGTTCCATGTTCTGCATCCCTTTCTGCAGCTTGGCTTCTTTCCTCTTAGTTTCTTCTTCACGTTTCCTGCAATTATAGTCCATACCGTAAGAGTTCCAAAGATTAAATCTTGGGAGCATATATCTAACTTGAACACACTCCTCTCTAAAAATCTGATGCTGCCACAACAAAACCTTGACTTGACATCTTTTTCATGAGAAAAGGACACACGTTGCACTGAAATGTCTTGGCTTGATCCAAAACAAAAACTGACTTGCAGCTACAGCCTGATGAAGGTTAAGTCCTTGTCAGCCAGCTGCCCATTCAGTTTGCAGTTGTTTTAACTGATCTTAAAACACTCACTTATTGAAAACAACTAAATTTAGGGGGGTCTATAAGTATACAAAAATTAAAATTAGGATTTTTAAAAGAATCATGACACTTATAATTATGTTTGTAATTAGTAAAGAGCAATGTTTTCATGTAAGTAATAACACAATGCACTGTATTTGAAAAGCAAAAAACTAACAAAAAACACAATACCTTTGAAAATTATTTTTTCATACTTAAATGTGCCATAGTTAGTACAGACAATAATAAACCAACTTTGAACTAGATACTGGTACTAACTTGCTGCTATGTATTTGTCATTGGTAGATAATAAATTTTGCATATACATTACATGTCATATAAATGACAAATACTGAAAATATGAGATGTGAATTAGAAACTTGTGTGCACATAGTATGCCATTACAATGGTGACATTTGGATTTCCAAAATGAAATAAGTCACGCATCTCTTAACAGTGTAGCCATAAAAGAGAATTTTGGACAAACTTAGGAAAGGTGCATCCATTGAATAAAATTTTGCAGCCTATTTTGAAATACAGTGGGCTATCATTGCACTTTATCTTTTAAATTCTTGTTCCTACCAAGCAGAATAAACCCAATAGCACACAGCAAACGTTACATACCTACCTCCCATTGAATTTGTTTTTTGTAAATTAAGCCCTGGTTGTTGGCCAAAGTGACACCTCTCCTGTTGGACGGACAGGCGGTAAATGCCATATCATGTAGCTGCCTGGTATTTTAACTTGCTTCCAGTGCTCCAACACAGTCTGCAGACTGTTGCCACATCACCTCCCAGCACGGCGTGTGACAGGTGAGTTATGCAGCACGCCAGCCCCAGTTCCTGTGAGTGGTGTCACTGGCAGCGCGTGTCACTGCAGTGCGAGCTGCCAGCGAGAAGCCCTAACTTTATCTGTCAGTGCTATCTTATCAACTATGCTCTGCAGAAGAAGCTGATTGAACTTTGCACCTGAAAAGCTGCTAATTGATCTAAAAAAATACACTCCTAGCAGCCTGGGATTCAGTATTCCCTCTGGCATGAAAAAAAGTGGCTAGTTTCAATTAATATTGGCATTCCACAACCGGACTATGCAGGGATGTTGGGACTGTGTACAGTATGGATCTCACTGCCATTACTGTGCCATTTGAGCTGATAAATCAGATCTTGCTATTCACAGAATAGTAATTTTCCATTCTCCACAAGAATAAGCAGCCTAGTACCAATACCGTCTGTTCAGGGTATTAGAAAAGGAAGTGTGAGATGGGCTGTGTGATACACAATCAAGCCAGAGTGACCTGCACTCCTCTGATGAGCAGATCAACTCAAAACAATAACTTCAGCAACATACCAATTGTAAAGTTATTGAAATGACACAGGACCAGAAACCAAGAAGAAAAAAGGTTTTTTTTCTTTAAAGGTCTTATCTGTGTACTACTTTTTCAGATTAAACTGAAGAAAGAATAAAGGAAAGGGATTTCAAAGCTCCCTATTCATAAAGTATCATCATAATGGTCACAGTACAGCTTAGTTGAATAATAGACTCCTGAACACATAAGAACCTTGTGTTTTTCTTTATTTAATCAGAAAGTCAGCCTGTATTACAAGTGAAGGATCTCTTTGAAATTAAGATTTCCAAGTTTTACTGCTGTCCAATTTGAGAGGCTAAGTTTCATGAACAAGTGAAGGAAGCAGACAAGATTCTAACTTCAGGGCTCTCAGTCATTCTTAGGAGGTTCTGGTGACTCAACAGGATCCAAATTTGGGCTCTCAAGTTAGACAGCTACAGCTCAAGAGTGGTAATAGACCTGGCAGGCCAACACTTTCCATTGTAAATGCAACACACTTTTGTCCTGAATGGTCATAAACTTGTACTTTGTTGCAAAAGTGAAAGACTGAAAACTGAGCCTTTAGCAGATGGAAAGGAACAGTTTCAGCCTCACACACACATTTGGGAAGAGACAGAGATGCTTTGAATTTTTGATTCTGCTAGAATGAATTCAACCTTTTCTATTCTGTTAAGAATAGAAACTTAAGTTTTTTATCTAGTCACTGAAGGATATTTTAAAGGAGAGTGTTTTTAAAGTTAACCTTGCAGAAAATAAACTTACTTAAAAAATCACAACTGAAAAGAGATCTCCAGGCATGATCCTACTACAGGTAGAGCTTCACCTGGACTAAGAGGAGTTGTATTTCTTGTTGTATAAACAGCATCTCCTGATACACAGCCTAGCATGATGATTATTTTCAGAAGAATGACACCACTGACTCGTGACATGTTCAGCTTCTGATCTACAATAATCTTTTAAACAGATAGTCCTTAATAAAAATGTTAAGACAACAGTTAATTTCTCTCCAGTATTCCTGTGTTGACCGGTCTTCCCAAATATGTAGAGCAGTCCATTAGTTCTTACCTAACTACCTATTTTTTCCTCAGTCATTTCTCATATGTATTTTACCACCATTCAGATTTCTAATTTAGTCTTCAATGTGCTTACAATCTTCTGCATTTTGGTGCTATTTTCAAATTTAAATTTACTTTTTAAATGAAAATACACATTCATGATGGATTTATGTGAAATTCTCATCAATATACATTCCAGTTTAAAGGTGAGAAATGAGAAATTTCCCATGAGGAAGTATGAAGACTTTAGGCAAGTCTGAATGACAGCTACTGTTTCTCCATGGCCACAAAACTTGTTATTCAGACACAAAAGAAAATTGAGTTGGTTGGATGTAATTTCTTGTGAAGTGAAAAAAAACCCCACAGAACAGTTCAGTCTACTTAGCATCTCTCATGGACCAACTGTTTCTTTACTCTTCCTTTTACAATGAGTATGTTTACAATGGTTTATTGTGATACCTACCCCACATCCTTTGCCAGTTCTTCTTATTTAGCACCTCAGCTTGTTTAGCTTTATCACTGTATGTTCTTATTACAGTCAATTTTAGTAATTACATCAAATTTCCAATATGTGCTTTCCCTTTTCAGGTTGCTGAAGAGCTCATTATTTTCTCTGTTGCCACACTCTCCTATCTTTTCTCAGCATGCAGGGCTAACCACCAGTCTTTTGAAAAACCTCATAATCTACTTGTACTCTCTTGGCATGAGAACATTTTTCTAAATCTACTGAAGGCTGTTTAATTGAAGTGCTTATTTTCTTGCTGCTCTTCTCTTCCTAAATATCAGGAGCTACTTACTCACTTTCATCCATTTCCCTTTCACATCCTCATTCTCAATCAGTTTCCTCCAACTGGCTAAAATGAAAAAGAAAAGTATGGATTCAGGAGCTCATTCTGAGAAATTGAAAGGGAAGGTGAACAAATGAGGAACGAGTTCTGCAGCCCTTTCAAAATTCAATATATTGGACATTAGGTTTCCCTGAATATGTTTTAAACCCTTAGATATTATTTTCTTAAATACCTGGTTTTGCAGGAAGTAAACCAAAATCCTCGTTTTGAAGTCTGGAAGGATTTCAGGACTGGAATCTCAGGAAGTCATGGAGGCTAACATGCTGCTCAAAACAGGGTCCAATTGGGTGGCTCAGCTTTTTATCCACCTTGAGAACTTTTATGGACAGAGACAATACAACCTCTTTGGGTTGTTCTACTGCTTGATTGTCCCAAGGGTGAAAGAATTTCTCTTTATTTCCAGACAAAATCTCTTGTTTCAACTTCTGTCTGTTATAGGTTTCCCAGAGACCAGGGACACCAACCAGACTACAGTTCCCCAGATTATTTTTTTAGCCCTTTTTGAAGCTGGGTGCAACATTTTCTTTCCTCTCACCACAGGAGACCTTCCCTAGTCTATGTGATCTTTCAAAGACATTGGAAAGTGGCCTTTTAATGGTGCCAGTTCTTTCTGTACCCTTGGATGCTGCCAGTCTGGTCCCATGGACTTGTCTCAGCTGAGTTCTCTCAAGCCATCCCTGACTTAATCCTCATTCACAGCTGGCAGTTCTCCTCCTTGAACCAATTCTCTTAGCAAAGAGGCCTGGGAGACCTTCTTTTGGAAGACTGAGGATGAGAAGGCATTGAGTACTCCTGCCACACCTGTGTCTGTTGTCACTAAATGCACCATTCAGCAACAGGCCCACATATCCCTTGCTCAGCATTTTACTAATGTATTACTGCTTTTATTAATATAGAAGCACAAAGTCACCTTTAAAATCTCAACTCCATTTGAGTTTTGGTGTTTCTGACACCATCCCTACACTCCCGAGCCATGCTTTTACACTCTGCCTTTGCAGTCTGTCCCAGCTTCTGCCTCCTGTAAACTGCATTTTTACATTTGAGCTTTGTCAATGACTCCCTGCTTACCCAAATTGGTCTGCTGGTGTGTCTCTTTGCTCAGTGACATATTAGTGTGCATGTTGTTTTGGCCTTCATCAAACTTCATTTTATAAATTACAATTTTTTTTTTATAGCACAGAACATGGGAGAAGATGTTTGTATAGAAATATTTCATAGGCTTTAAATACAGTGAATGTAATTTTACCAGAAAATAATACAGGTATAAGATGCTGGCTGACTTTTTGTTAGGGTAAAAAAAAAAAAAAAAAAAAAAAAAAAAAAAAAAGAAAGACTAACTAAATGCAGACTCATAGGAATAATTTATCTTGATGAGACTCTCTAAAATAACATATTACAAAGCAAGTTTTAAATACCTACACTGAAATATTTGGAGAGGGGGGAGTGTTTGATCTAGGAATTCACCATCATTCTGGATCCCCACGTAATGTCTAGCTTTATCTGGAGACCAGATTTTTAAACATCAGTAAGGATAATAGTTTCTTCTTTGCAGCAACACCCTGGCCAATTTTAGCTGTGGAATGCACAGATGGGTACGCAGAATGATGACAACATAATGTCCCCTTCAGTTTATTACAGATCATAAAACTGCAATTAAATAAAATTTGTTATGTGACAACCTGATTTGCTTGTACACTCCAATTGTACTGTAATTCTCTTTTTATGGTATTTGGTACACAGACTTTGTTTCTATTGTTTTCAAACAAATCAACAACAGCTAAGTAAGTTTCAGAAACTACATCAGAAACTCACAAAGGAAAACTATTACAAAAATATCTCCAAATTTCCATGAGGCAATTCTTTTCCATTTAATCTTCTACATGGTGGATCAGAGATTCTTCTAAAAATGACTGTCATCACAAAGGATAAAACCATCTCATTTGGTAAAGTCAGGTGTGACCACACAGCAATAAGCAGAGCTCTCCACATTAAAAAGAAATATTTTCAAAGGCAGCTTCTCCTTGCATGGTTTTGACTTATACTGACTTCAGCAGAAAAGGTAAACAGTAGGAGAGCTACAGGTTACAACTTCAGGATGTAAAGATGTGAGTAAGAGATGAGTTACCTGATATTTCTAGCTTTGGTTCCTCCTGGGGAATAACAAGCGTTATACAGTAGCAGCACTCAAACCCAGTGAAGGTCCAACTGGCTAGTTATGCAGAACATCAAACAACCAAATTTGATACGGAGTGTAGTGCAGCTGAATTTGTCTGTGATACACAGGTGCAACACCAACACCTCTAGGTTCAATCATTATGTTGTGTGGTTTTTTCATATGATCTCTCTTTATCAAAATAATTCTACCAAATCATGCAGAAATCTTTTCAGACTGTTATGTTTTTTCACTTCAGAATCAGATTTCTTCAAGAGAAACCAGGTGCTAATTTCATACTAAGAATCTTGAGGATAAACCCCAAGCAAGCAAAGCATTTTGATAATCATTTATGTACCTTTTGATTTTAGAGTTTCACCACTGTGCTACCACTACCACATTTAAATTGGGTTGAAATTCAGCCAGAACTTAGACATCTTGCTGATAACTATTTGAATTGCATATGTTAGTTATCAGTAATGCAATATAACCAATTCATAGGAACTCTCTAATTCAAGACCAGAAAATATAAGTGCAGAGAATGATAGTGCCCAAAATGAAGTCGCAAATAGAATCCAGGAGTTCAGGCTGCTAGAGAAACATTAAGTTAAGCCTTACTAAACCAGGCTTTCCCTGGTTTGTTTTTGGTTTTTTTCCTCAGCTACTTATTAATTTCTTTTCAAAACTGATATCAAGACTTGACAGGTCAATAATTATTTCCATCACCTTCAAGTGATAAATGTTTCCCAAGCCATTTTATCATCATACAGAATATCAGGCAAAGATCCATGGATGCTAACATGCTGTTTTCTCAGACTTTGGTATTTTGCCTTGTTATTTTATATTACATAAAGTTTGTTATTTAAACTGGGATTATATGGAAAATAACTTCCATCTGTCTATAGTTATATGGAAGTTATATGCTTCCTTCAGTTTCATGAATTTCACAAAGAGGAACAAAACCTGATGAGCAACATAAAATCACACACTGATAAATACAAACTAACAACAAATATCTATTTGCTGGAGTAGATTTCAAGTCTCAGACTTACTTGGCAGCAGCATCTTTTCTCAGCTGTTCATGTTTCATTAAAAGATTCTTCCTCTCTTGAAAAGCCTTTCTAACTTTGTATCCTTTGTAGACAGCCTGAATTTTGAAAGCAGCAATATCCTGAATGGCAGCTATAGACAGAGCCCCGTGTTCTAACATGAACTGAATCACTTCGTGGTGTTCACCAAGCAAGGCATAATCAAGTGGAGTATATCTAAAAAAAGCAAAAGCAAAACAAAACCACAACAACTATTATTGATCTAGAACTCTAGCTATAATGTGCATTTACTTAACCCTCTTTCCATAATAAGGCAACTTCTAGTATGGAGACAGATTAAACACGGTTTAAGTAGTTTTCCTCACCTTTTTAAGCATTATTTACCTACCTTATTCATTCTACACACTGTGGTTATGTTTAAAGCTTATTTTAGCCTCCTAATATGGAAGGTGGGGGAGAGGGGGATCAGACTACACAAGGTGTTTGGACAGAATGTCCCAAAGCCCCATCCACAGCATTAACTGTGGCAGGCAGGCAGTCTTTAAAAGGTGTTACTGAGATTTTCATATAGAAATAGAAAGAAAAAGTAAGTTAAAATATTTTTGTGTTATTTCCATATGAGTTTAAGTTCTAGAGACCTACTGTCAAATCTGGCTTAGCTTCTATAACATTGACTGAGGACGGTATGACTGACCAAGCAGCAGGATTAGATCAGTAGCGATCTAAAATGATAATACCGGTTTTTAAGGTACTAGGAAGACTAAAGTCCGTTTTCAAATGGACACAGGTGTTCAAAATATTAAATTGCTTTGGGTTTTAATGCTGTCAAAGACACCTAAGCCTTTTTCAAAATAATTCCCAAATTTCCCACTGTCAACACGGGAGCAAAATTTACATCTCTCCCACATCGACACTGAAACTTTAGGCAAAGACATTTAGGGGCTGAAAATTATCAGTCACAAACCATAATCAAGACCATATCACATCAGACTATCCAATAACAAATGTCAATGCATGTGATGGTGAAAATTAGGGCTCTTGTTGATGGTAACTTGCTGGGATGCAGTGCTGGTAAGCAAAGAAAAACAGACAGAAAGCACAATTGGACCTGCCACACAGCGATAGTTTGATGGAAGGGTAAACAGAATCTGAACTGAGGTGTCTGCAGGAATAAAGACAATGACATAACATGAAAATTTGGATGTCAAGGTGTGCTGCTGATGGCATTTAAAGAGATACAGACTTTTA
>NW_008246059.1:929983-932989 GCF_000691975.1 Corvus brachyrhynchos
ATATTTTAAAGACACAAAGGATACTAAAGTAAACTTTATGCTATACCGTGTAGCTACCAAGACAATGTATTCTATTGCAGGTCCCAGTCATGAAGATCCATATTTTTAAATGTGGATTCTCTAACTCCATCAGAGCTACCTTTGAAAGTAAAAAAATCACTGAAATCAAATCTGAAGAGGGGTTTGTATGACTGGACACTTACATACACTCCTCTGTTCTGTCAGTTTAAAGCTTAATGTAACTTTTCTTTCCCTTGATTCTTTCTAAAGCAGATAGCTTTTAAATCAAGCTGGCTTCACAGGGAAACACATGAAGACATCAGCCATCAGCTGTTATAGGTAATTTAACATGAAGGTGGTCAAGCAGCAGCTTGATGCACTCAGGACATTAAGTTGGATTATAAAATGAATTTGGAAGGAGCAACAAACCCAACACCCTCCAGACTAGCACTTGATCACATACTTGGCAAACAAGTAGGCAGCTTAAAATCCTAGATGCAATCTCAGCTCTATCTTTTCACTAATCTTTTAGTTATAACCACAATGTTTGAATTTTTAACTGGTATCTTTTATTACACTAAGAAAGTAAAGAAGGGAAGCCTTTTCCTATAGGAATATTTGAAAAAAGTCACTATGAAGTGAAATTGTTACTGATTAAAAACCAATTCAATTACAGATGAACCATATCCATAAGGTTATTTTTCCTCTCTCTTACAACACTTAACTTGATTTTCCAGTTTACAAACTTCCAATCTATTAACAATAAAACAAGATTCGTAGATATTTTTTAGATGCAACTGTGCAATTTTTATATATATATTTTAGGAGAATTATATTTAAAGACTGATCCACCTAGAAATACTGGGGATCTCTTTTGTTCTGCACATGCAGTAGTGCTTATCAACAGACATTTGGAATACTTCTAGTTATATTTTGAGTAATCTAGATTTATACATCAGAACATATATTAATGCCAGAGGGAAACAAAAATACATACTATCTGAATGGTTGTGGTAAACCACAGTGAAGATACTTTCTTCACATTTGAGCATCATTAGTACATTTCTACAAAGTAAAGAGAACAGCAGTCTCCTTTCTGGCAAAATAGAGGCTTTTAATCTCACTCATTAAAAGCAATTTAATTAAAACTGTTTATTCAATTTTCTATCAAAAATTACTAAAGAGAGCCTTGACACTACTTAATTAGGAACTAGTTATACTTTCATTTGTGTTTCTCAAAAAAAAATAAGAACAGAAAGGAAGAGAGATCTGAGTGGTTTAGAGTAGAGAACAAAAGAGAAATGATGGGGGTTAAGTATGCAAGTCTCAAATTTAGCACTGAAATGTGGGGTGGCAAACCCCTTAAGTTATTTTAAATGTTGAAATATTCAAATTTATATGGCATGCTGTTCATAATCTTATAATTATGAGAAGGTCATCTACTTTAAAAAGAGGCATTATAAATTTCTGCTAATAGTAATTATCTTCATGTTCAGGTGACTAATTCAAACTCCACAACCCAAATCACTTTTAAAAAACCATTATTTATATGTCAATGAAAGACAAAGAAAAGAGATGCAAATGTGCTGTCTCTTTATGATTATAGGAGACTTTTTTTTTAAAACTAGGCCTTTAGAATACAGGTAGCCACCAGGTTCTGTGTAATCACCATTTTAAAACATAATGTTACATTTCTCCCACTTTCTTTCTTCTTGCTGTATTTTTATCAAATATAAAAGTTCCAGTCTATTCCAACAGCAGCAGAATTGCCTTTTCATCCTTTGTCCATACACATCTGCTATCAACTCCATATAAATGAGAAAGATCTTTAATATTTCAAACAAGACTAGTGTGAGTAAATACTCCGTAAGTTCAAGGCTCAGAAGTATAAACAGTTGAAGTTGCAAGGTCTTAGTTAAGAAATAGAACTTTCACACTAGAAAAGCTGCTTACGCTGAAGCCCAAGATTACAGCACTCCTTTGAGATACAAGATGACGATTCTCTTGCAGCATCTGAACATTTAACATTTAAATTGAAGGTAGTGCCTTGGCTCAATTACAAAATAACACCTTCAGACAAGCAATACCTCTCCTCACTGTTCTCCATGTGATTGGGGAAAGCATCAAAGCCGAGCAGCAACTTTATAGCATCAAGGTAGCCATTGTTACAGAGCCAGTGCAGGGCAGTTCTGCCCTGTAAAACAACAGAACAGAACAAAAAAAAGCATTACCCCCAAACTCTACCACGCCACAATAAAAGTCATAAATCATGCTGTAATTCAATGCTTTTCTGGACATGAAGAACAAACTGGTTCTTCTAAATAAACTTCCTTGTTAAAATAAGAAGAACACAACACTTAAAAATGAAATCTTTTTTTTTTAACAAGATTTCAACACTAGTGTTTTTCCACCTAAAACAGCTGAAAAGCAGAATTAGAAGACTAACAGTTTCTTTCATTGCAAAAGATGTACAGCATGCTCTGTAGAACCCATAATGAAAACCAGGTCTCCATTACCTGGAATTATCTATGCCCTGCAACAAATAGCTACAGAAAATTTCAATGAATTGGGTGAAGCTCTTTTGACTGATGAGGTTCTACCGACTTCTGAGAAATTATATCATGTAACAAAGAAATCTGTTATAGGTTGCACAATTATTCTGGCTCCTAATTTCAATTACTGCGTGAATAATGACACAAAAGAACACATAAACCAATCTGTGGGGTTCTTCTTTTTTTTTTTTACCTGGAAGAGTGATACATATGTGGGTACTTAATGTGGGAAGGTAACTGAAGCAGTCACTGTGCAATCTCACTTGCAGTATCTTATTTTCTTACTTGCTCTATTTCTGTGCTGGAGGAACACACTACAGACTACAAAATCACATTCCCATGTCAGCTGTTAATAATGAATTATAGAAATTAAGAAATCAGATGATTAATATGACTCCTCATATGATCCCACTTTGATAAAGAAAAATCAAAAGTGGTCTGGAAAAATAGGAAT
>NW_008246059.1:933035-946510 GCF_000691975.1 Corvus brachyrhynchos
AGTGAAGGCACAGGCAAAATGATGCCAGGATGCATTTCCTTTTGTGACAAACAGCAGCAAAGATGCTTCTATGTCCTGGAAAAGAGAATGACCTTGAAGAAAAGGAGAATGTTTTGATTTATGGTTATTCTCAAGTTAATTAAATACCTCAGTGAAGTACAACAACATACCTCTTTATCCTGAATATTTGGATCTGCATTGTTTTCCAGCAACACTACCATGCAGTTAATGTAACCTCCATAAGCAGCACACTGCAGAGGTGTTCTACCTGCATAATCTTGCACATTAGGGTTGATTTTATTTTCTATCAGGATTTGGCACACATCAGCATTTCCTCCCAGGGCTGCCCAGTGAAGGGGTGAATGGCCGTCTTGGTCAACCAAATCTACTCTTGCTCCTCCTGTAATGACAAATACATTTTTGGGCACAAAAAGAAAATACTGTTGAATGCTAAGAAAATAGTAATTTTATTTTCAAAAAGAACTTATTTGGTAAACTGACAATTCAGTGAAGTATTTTGGAAAGCAACTTCAATTTTGTTACTCAAATTCTAAAACTTAAAATTAATTGGGAATGAATGGTTAGGCATCTAACTTTTTTACAATCTTCTGATTATCCTCTAAGTTGCTTTAGAATATCCAGACTTATCAAATGCCCATGAAAAACCTATTTTATTTGTTTCAGATCTATGAATTTTTAGTAGAACTTTCCTTTCTTAACAACAAAATAACTTCCAGAAATTAGATTACAGATTAAATTTCTTTTTACATCTCTAAAGCAGGCAAGAGAAAATATTCACAATGTAAGAATAACTTATAAAATAAGCTCATTTTTTAAAATTCAAGCATGCCAAGACTCTTTTATGCAGATAATTAATTTCTCTCTATGTTCTTGCAAGATATAAAAATTCTGTACAAAAGCAAAACTCCACAAATGCAAGAACTTGAACCAACCAGCAACAATGACTCTCTATATTATAAAATATTTAATTAAACATAACTCAGATTTTGATAGCCAAGCTTCTTGCATCTACAAAAGCTAAATGGCACAGGGAGTGGGAGGAAGAGCTTAACAGGAGGTTAAAATATGCCCAGCAGATCATGGAGGCAAGAACACTTTTCAGTAAGAAAGGCTGGTTGATGGAATACTTGCAAAATTTAGCCTGGATACTTCATCTTTGCATAAGTGGGGTAATGTCTCAAGTAGGAGAGAGTTGTTTCTGGGCAGCTAAAATGACAGAATTTTGCATCTAAGATGCCACTGTTATTTCACTGTACTTCTTACCCTTCAGCAGATATTTTACAATTATCTAACACTGTGAATTTTGTTAAATCCTGTTTCTGTCTACAAACAAAATACTGCTTTTACAAAACAACCAGAGGAAAATATTAATGATGTAGGACTTTTGATAGCTATGTACATTAAAAAAAAAGATTCACTTAAAAAGTCTTCAAAGAACCCTAAAAATGGTTCTTCACAAAAGTGAATAAAGCTTCATTTGGTCTTATTTACTGGAGGAAAAAAAACCAAACAAAAACAAAAGAAAGAAAAGACTTGCTGGGGGAAGAGTTAGTTTGAGAGTCTAGAATGTACTTGCAAAGGCTTAAGCAGAAATGACCTGTGAAAAGAATAATCCCAGTTTTGAAAGTTTTGTATTTAACACTTCTAGCCATTTTGCACAACAGTAATAATATTTCAGATTCACTATTTCACAAGGGGAGCTTGCAGACAAAACATGCTTTAGGGGAAGCAACTTTCTACTCCACCTCTTGCTCAGCTGTTTATTTCCCATTCTCATAGGAAGCAGCACCAGAACTCTGAACAGGTTTGTGAAGCCCTAAGAGCTGACCTTTAATGAGTGTTTGAATCACTTCCTTGTGTCCCATCTCACAGGCTCGGAAAAGTGGGGTGTGTTTCATGACATCCAGAGCATCTACCTGTGCTTTATGCTCCAGCAGCAGTTTCACTGTGCTGACGTGGCCAGAAAGGGCAGCAGCATGTAATGCTGGAAAAATAAAGTAGTAGGAAAGAGAAACCACAATGCCATGAGCTTTAGAGTTTCACAATTAAAGCAGTCAAAATAAAAATTAATTACAACTATTTTGGTGAAAAAAGTACTTTTCAACCACAAGAAACTGAAGAATCCTAACAAGTGATGATGTAACAACATTTTCTTGCCATACAAACAACAAACAGAAAAACTCTTAGCCCTGAAACATGTTTCTAACTTGCACAAATAGAAATTTTACATTTAACACCACCAAGATTGGCTTACAGTGAGGATTTGTGGAAGAAGAGCAGCTTCTGATTAAGAGAACATAACATGATTTACTTCTCCCTCTGTTTTGTGGCATTTCTGAGATTGCTCATCACCAGTGAAAGAAAGCTTTCATTATTTCTTCAATGCTTTCCTGAAAATGACTTTTTTTTTCCTTTCAAATAAGCAAAGTTGTCTCAATTAAAACTAACTTCAGATAACTACCCAGCTGTTCCTGCTCCTCCCTGACCCCCTTTTTTTTGTTTCAGAATTACTTGGAGAAAATTTTACACTAAATTATGTAGCAAGACCATTATATCTTGCACAATATCTCCGGCTCCCTGTTTTCTTCAAGAAAAAGAAAAATATTACAGAAGTACCAGATGCTGCTACTTCAGATACTTCAGAACTCAGGTAAAGATGTGGTGCCCTGTAACTGGAGTTGCTATTGCCTAACACAGCATCCTGCAGGCACTGTCAGCCAGAGCTGAGGATGACCAGTTCACGGCTCTTTTTGAAGGAAAGGAGAACTACACACAGCAATGAGATTTCAAACCAATGGAGGACACGTGTATTGGTGATTTCACTCACAGTTTGATTTCAATATGCTTTGGATTATTTCCTATAGTCAGCAGTCAAATCAGACAATCTACATTCTCATACTGCCTTAAATGTAGAATATTTTACAGATAACAAAATCAAAATAATTTAGAATAAAACCACAAACCAACGCAGTTCATAAGTGTGCATTTAATAAAGTGAATTCATATTTCCCCATGACATTTCAGAAATACTCATGCTTGGTGAGAACTGAATCTCCTCATGCCAGCAAAATGAGGGGCTGTAAACACTACCCACACGTCTGTATTTGTTTAATGTTAAAACAGGGTCAGGATCTAGCAGAGGCATTATACAGAAATGCACACCACAAAGGCCAGCATTAGAAGGAGAAGCTTCTTGAACCACAGCCAGAATATAAAACCAGTATTTTTGTATTTGGCAGCTACTGTTTACAACCAGTACCAGCTTATGAGACAGTAGCCCAGCACAACCTGTTACACAGGCCCTACTAAAAGGCTCAGGTTGTTCGTGTTGTCATTGACCCGAATCCAGCTGGTGTGCGCTGCCTTAGTCACAAAATAAGTGATAGTTACATTGTGACACAGACAAAGCACCAGGGTCAGAGCCAGAGACACTCTGAGAAGTGACAATTGAAATCATGCCTTTGAGAGGACACTGATTTAAGGGTAGCAGCCTAAAAGCGCAGCGGTGCTCACCGCACTCGTGAAAAGTGCGTGCCTGTGCAGCAGCTTTGCGAGTGGGTGGCTATCAGTGGGAACTGGACACCAATGAGATGCCTGCTGCTACGTACTTTTGGACGGGCCTGGTTTTCATGGTCTGACCTCACAGTAAACTCTAGGTTCTGGTTTTTGTCCTGAATCCCTTATGAAACCAAAGGCAATAAACCACTCCATCAGATGACACATGGGGTGTGTGTAACAATACAATAGAAAAAGAGCTGCTGTGTCAGCTTGGCCAGTTCTTTCCCCCTATCACTCATTCTGACGCAGGCATCTTGTTTCGCACTTTGTGCTCAATATTTTCTTGTAAGCCAAATTTTCTGTGATGGAGTCACGGTGACTGAAGAGATTCTTCAGCCAGCTGGTCACAATGGGCCCTTTGTTCAGCCGACAGACAGAGCCCTCTCCATTGTGCGCAGTGACGGCAGAGCTATAAAGCTGCCCCTGTAATGCTCCTGCAGCGCTGATCTCTGAGAGGAGGGAAATTCCTTTCCCTTGGTGTCATTCTCCTACACAATGCCGAGAGTCTCGATGTTCTAGCGGAGCTCAATGGAGAGCTTGCTCTTTTTAAGTAAATGCAAAAGGCTGCATTAACGCAACCCTACAACCGAGCTGAACTGAGCCTGCACACAAAAGTCAGAAAAACACAGCCTTGAACTCTGCTCAGCAACTGTATCCCAGGCACGGAGGCATGTGCGCTATTTTCTATTAGTGCATAGTTTCCCGTCCGAACGCAACACTGCTTTTCCCTCACGAAAACTTGGGAATGATTAAGAACCTTTGGAAAAAAAAAAAAAAAATCAGAGAGTGATTTACTGGTGGGCTTCCTTTTATGTTTAGAGCTTGCTATAATAAAGCCCATGCTACTGCACTCGCTGGCACAGCGGTGCAGCTCGGGCTGCTCGACAACACCGCTCCCCACTTCGAGACTGTTCGTGTGTTCTACACAACGGCACTTGCAAGCAAATGGAAAACCCATCCATTTCCTTGGATCAAAAGCCCTACAACGAAATCAAGATTACAAGGTGATTACATACCCCTGCTATGAAAGGTTTAAGACTGAATGATAGCAAACACAACCACCTGAATTATTCAAGCATGAAATCCACACCTGAGTAATTTCAGAAACACAGTATGTGATTACCGATTACTGCCTGCAAAGAAAAAAACCCTTTTGTAAGGAGGTTTGCACAGTAACTACAACATTGCTGCACCTTAAGGTCTGAAACAAATACTGAGAGGTATTTAAAAGGGAACTGTCAGGAAGTAGCAAACGTAGGTGAGACTGGTAAAAGATGAAACAAGACTAAAATTGTAGAATATATAGTTTGTGAAGTCATCAGACATGAAGACTGAGATTTTATTTGTTGCACTATTTCTTAAACTGAAAAATTTCAAACTATCACAACTTGGAAAGACTGATTTTTTTGTGTGTGTGCTAAATTGTAAGAAAAACAAGAATTTAGATATTTAATTAGAATTTTATATTAACCGTATTATGCATTTTGTTAAGATCCAGCATACCACCACAGGAAATTTTAAAAATTCAATTTATAATATGAAAATAATATTGATGTTTCAATATGTTTCAAATCCTGAACTGCACAACCCTGACATAGCGTTTATTTACCATTTGTATGCTATTCAAAGTGCACTCTGAAAAAAGAAAAACTGTTAAATTCATATCTCTGTTTCTTGATTGGGATAAATCTACACTGCAAGTCCCCTAAATCTAAGCATGCGGTTTAGCCTAGTTTGCATGTGTGCACAGCCAAAAGATAATGCTTGAGTAAACTGTAAAACAAATACTTTAAAATTTATATAAACAAACATTGCAATACACATTCTTGTTTATTTAAAAAACATAATTTTCACGAGAAATGCCCATTATTGTATTATTCATGAGTGTGTTGTCTGACTATCAGCTTAGCTATGATTTTACTCCTTATTATACATAGATAAATATATTTTTGCACTTAACTTCTAACTTTGTGACCTAGCTGTATGTGGCAGTGGGTAGTGTCTGATCTCCCTACACATAGCTTACCCTGAAGCCCTGCTATCAAACCTCTCCAAATTTACACCAAATATATCCACATTCTCCTGTTTTTTCATTCAGATGCCACCAGCCTACAATACAACTCAAATGCTTTTCCTACATTTCAAACACTCTTGAATACATAAACATTTCAACACCTGTCTCTCCCACCTGTCAGAACTGTTATTCTGTTTTTGTTGAAAGCACTACACAGGTACAATATTTCTACCAAAAATTCTTTTTTTTTTCCCTTAAAGAAGGTAAATTCATAGTTGCTACAGGAAATTTTGAATTTCCTCACTTACATGTTTGAATCCTGAAACAATGTGTCACCTACTTATCTTTTGTTTCAGGTAGATAACAGGAAGATAAACTTGGGGAATATCAAGTTTGACCTCTTTTTTGGACAACAGGATGATAATTTAGCTACCTCAGTGGTAAGTTTGGTCTATATTGTTTCAAAGTATTTATGTACTGTCAAATACATTTTTGAACAGGCATTTTCAGGAAGAGCTTTTTATGCGACTATATTTCATTTTATTCTTCAAAATACAGAACAGCTCTTCCTCTCCCAGGATTACAGAACTAACTAAATAGCATTGGAGTACATTTCTTCTTGCTAGGTTTCAAATGAGCTGTTCCAATCTGTGCAGAAAAAGTTTGTTTCTTTCCCACAATAAGGCAAAGAATTGACTCAACACATATAATTAAACTAACACAGAAATGTTTTCAGGGTAAAAGTACACATTCAGAAAAAGACCAATATAGCTTCTTACTATGTTTTTATTTGGTGGAAATCACACTGATTAGAAAGATCCAGTGTCTCTTTACTGTAAAGCATCTTACCTGTGCCGGCGTATTTGTCTGTCATATTGATATCAATGTCCAATTTTAAAGTCAGCATAGTCCTAATGACATCATCACTGCCTTTGCCAGCTGCCCACATGAAGGATGTTCTTCCCTCAAGATCTGAGTCATCTTTTACAGAAGGATGTTTCAAAAATACTTCAACTGTTTCCTGAAAAGACATACTGTTGAAATTAAGATTAAAAGGGAACTGCAACAACAAGAAACTATTGTCTCATGTAGCTGTTTATGAAGCAAATCAAAGCTTCATTTTTCCTTTTTATGTTATAAAGAGTAATAGCTCAACAGGAACAGTGTATGTTCTGCTATGCCTTTTCCCTCGCCAATGATCATAGTGCAGCCTTAACTATGAGTTTAACTGTCACTTATTTAACACTTTTTAGTGTCAAACATGATGTGTTCATCACAAGGAAGCAAAAGACACTGTAGTCTCTGTGAAGAAAGCAATGGGAAAAATATCACAGGTTTATCAAACATGACTGGAATACTGTGATGAAAAAAGCACAGAATCAGTTGGGTTGGAAAAGACCTCGGAGATCAGGTCCAACCTGTGACCCAACACCACCACGTCAACCAGACCATGACACAAAGTGCCACGTCCCGTCTTTCCTTAAACACCTCCAGGGACCATGACCCCATTACCTCCCTGGGCAGACCATTCCAACATTCCATCAGCCTTTCTGTGAAGAAATTCCTTCTAATGTCCAATCTGAACCTACCTGGAAAATAATGTTCTTTCAAAATATTTTCCCAACATATTTTTTTCTCTCCAGTTATAAATACAACTGCACATGCAAATATTTTACTTTGCCAATCTCTAATATTTTGACTTAAAAAAAAAGAAAGGGTCAACATAGACATATTTCCTAATGTTTAATAACATCAACAGGTTACTAATTACTGAAATACTATAATCAGAAGATATTGAGGAAATCTTTACACCTGAGTCCAGTCTTTCCACTGTAACTGTTACACTCAAATCTATACTTAAAGCAAAAAAGAATTACTTCTTCAAATGCTATGTTTGTCTTAAGCTGTCAGCAAACAGGTCCACCTGTTTAACCTGCTGCTAGATTCTTAATGAGTCACCCAGGAAAGGAAGAGAGAAAATTACAACTGTTAGAAAAAGAATAAAGGGAAGATTTTCCCTTTTTTATCTAATGCCTTAAAAGGCTGTGTATGTAACAGCTGGGAAACATCTGATATGAGTCACTGGTAGGCTAGCCAATAAAAACCTGAAAAAAACCCACAGCTTCATTATTTTATTTTATATTTATATTTTATTATTAACACTATTTTAGCCTTTCCTCTGTGTGAGCCCACAATAGCTCTATCACTGCTCTGGGTAGGACAGGAATTTCTTGGCTATAAAGAACAAAATTCTTTTAAACAAGAAGGTGTTTGAATGCTTAAGTACCATTGATTAATTTGGATTTGTTTTTTCACTATTACTTACTATTTCATCCCTCTAAAGAAATAGGAAATTTCTCATTTATCTTATGTTACTGATCTAAGAGCCTTGAAGTTTTATGAATTTAGGTCTGAACTATCAGTTTATTGTGAAAAAGTCCAGCCAGAAGCAAGGAGAGATGGAAGCATAAAGCTTTCCACACAAACCCAGCATGAGTTTACAGCTCAGTGTACTCACACTGACCACACCACACCTCAGACACAAACAGCCTCTCATTAGGCCAGAAACTCAGCACCCTCCCAGGGCTCTGCACTGCTGGGAATCCTGCAAAGTGAAAAGCACTGCAAAGGCTGCACTTCTTCAATACTGAGGCACACATTCTAAAAAATACAAATATTTTATTTTTCCATTAAGTTTTGGCAAAGCAACGCTTCTTTCAATGACTCTTTTCTACAGCTTTTAATTGGAAAAAGTAGAAGAAAATCCCACAGTGCTATAAGCATTATTTTCCAAAATGCAGTTACCACAATTTGAAAACAAAACAAAATTAAATTACACCAGGATGATTAAAAAATCAGAAAACAGAAGTATCAATCAGTTTAATTCTACATGTATTTTGTTATGAAAGATCACATGTATTCTAACATGACTAAAAAAAGTGGAGGAAACAACATAAAAAAACAACAAACTGAAAAATAACAGCAAAGGAGAGAGTTAAACCTGGAACATTTAATTCTGTGCTATCAGGAAACTCTGAAAAATACTATATTTGAATATTTAAAAATAAGGCAAGGGTATCCACATTTCATTTACTAGATCAATCTATATAAGTATATGAAAGGAAAGTACATTGTTTTGGACACCTCTGGAAAAACTCAGAAAAAAAAAAATTTAGTCCTGCATACTAAAATCAATATGAAGACAGCATCTTAGCTCAGTTGGTGAGAGCATGGCATTAATAACATCGGGGTTCAATCCCTGTTTGGGCCATTCACCTAAGAGCTGGACTTAATGATCCTTGAGGGTCCCTTCCCACTCAGAATATTCAGTGATCTAGAAATAAAGATTCTTTGATCTTCTTTCACATATGAAGTTCAAAAATTTAAATAGAGATGTTTCTTTGGACCTCCTGTGGGATACCCAAGACATCTAAATTTGGGTGGTTATGTTAGGTAACTTCTCTTCTTCTAGAACTTTTCCTGTCTATAGTAAGTGGGGATAAGTTAGTCTTAGGGAACAAATTCTTCACATAAATTAAGTGCTGGCTAAATCTCTTCAGTCATTAAAAAAACCCCATACGTCATATTACAATAAGTAATCCACAGAAAAACAGAGCAAAGAACAAGATATCACAGCAAATAAAACTGAAAGCCATGCAAATATTTAGAGTAAACACAAAAGAACAAAGTTTCTTCTGTTAGGGACTAAGAAACATCACATTTTAACTGAGAAACAGACCACACCCATCCAAAGTTGGGCAGACTGAACAACAGTGTGGGTCTCAAACCATGAGTATAGAGATGCTACTGCCAGAACAAACACGGATGTGTCTCCATTCAGTTGTTTGACCGGGTATATGGAATGCAGTGGTGGGAATTACTCAATGATATGCATGTAAAGGAGAAAAAAAGCAAATAGTGGTGCTCAGAAACAACTGGATTGGTGAAAACAGACTCCAGTCATAATTTAGGAAGGGGCTCTTGAGTACATCACCACCTAAAAGAGGCTTGCAGATCTCAATTAAATTCTCCTGTGTGATTCTTCATGTAAAATGGGAAACAGTACATTCATTTTAAGTACACAAGATTACAAAAGAATGTCTGATTCTACCACATATTTTATGTCCTCTTAAAACATAGCTGATATCACAGTTTGGCTGGCTGATGGGATCAAAAGGCAGCAACATAATGAAGATGTTTCATTTAACTGAATCAAGCCCGGGGAAAGAAAGACAGTAAGAAAAATCCTTTTAGGAATATATCCAGATAGAAAAGAAAAAAAGCAAGATAAAAGAATGTGGAGATAATCACTAGATGGTAAACAAAAGCTTTTTTTTTTTCTATGAGTCTAATTCAAACATGAAAGAAAGGCTTTTACAATACAAATATTTTAGAGTTAGGCCCAAATCGTACACAGCCTATAATGGACAAAAATCAGCACAACAAAAAATTCTCAAAAAACCTGAAGATTATACAGAGAGATATGCTTCAACAAAAGTCTGAATTTAAAAATATCTGGATGGTCTTACTAAGACCACCTTCAAATATACCCCACCAAACCCCCAAAACTCACACTCTCAAGGAAGCAAAGTCATTGGCCAGTTCCCTCTTTCAATAGTACTTCTGGATTTGTTAACTTGAATTGTTCTCAAGGGCATTAAATTTTTCCTTTTTTATTTTCCTTGCTAACATGTAGGTACACAAGAAAGACCCAAAGTACTATCCCTGCTAAGAAAATGTTGCAATGTGGACTACATAACTACTACATTAATTAGGCACTAAATAACCCTTTCTGTAAAGGGAGCGTATGAAAACTATGAGAGGCAGAGGAGCTTAAGAAAAGCTTTCTTAATTTTCAGTGCTTGAGAACTACTTCTTCAACATCTGTGACCAGCAATCACTGAAGTGCTGAGTTTTATACTTGGCTCTACTGTATCTGATCTTGCTCTGGGAAAAAAAATTACCTATTATACCAAAGTGTAAGAATTAAGCTGTCTGAGAAACCAATGTTCTTTGTCTCCTGAGTTTAAAAAATATTTTTAAAAATTTCAAAAATATAGTGTTCTTGAAGAATTATGACAAAAGGCACTCAATTCTTTAGCTATGCTTCATAAGACAACAGGTCATTCATAATTCCAAATATTCATAAATTAATCACCTTCTTGAATGCAAAGACTGGTTTGACGGGTCCTGCAGCAGCTGTGCAAATACTCCTACAGGTCGTCTTACTCTAGATACCTTATAACTGCTTAGACTTCATTATAATGAGCCCTAAAACCTGAAAGCACTGTGAAGTAGTAAGTGCCATTTCGCTTTCTATTGAAGTACCTGAATGACTATTGTGTGTTCTGATGCAAACACATGGCTCGAAGGGCCTTTCTTTGCACAGAAAGTTAGTGTTTTTAAATCTGTTTTTTAATACTTTGAAATTAACCACATTTGTATCACATAACATAGGAAAGCTCTGAATTAACTCATGCCAACAACACTGTGTTTATATGATATCAAAAACAATGCAAACACTCTGCTAAACTATAAAGATTTCAGCAAAATAAATTTACTTCACATTTAGGGCATGTTCTACTTACAGCAAAGTTGCTCTGTGCTGCATAATGCAGGGGTGTTGCACCTTGACTGTCAGATGGGATAGTTCCAAACTTATTTCTTTCTAGTAAGAGATGAACAATCTGTGCATGACCTGAAAAAAATAATATAATAAACCCAAATTTTTATCAAATCCTAAAGTCAATAAAAAGCTTAGTAAAAAAAAACAAGGAAAAAAACCTAAACTCAAATAAAAGAGAAGAAAATGAACAGACTCTAACAAATAGTATTTGTGTGGTACCCATGATAGTCTAAATGTAAGAGAGAAACATAAGACTTGATACTTGAACTATTAAGTTTGGCATATACTTTCTTCCCAATAGTGCTCCAGTGCCATACTCTGTATTGTCATTTTTGGGGGGCATCTATAAATCTGAATGACTTATAAATACAAAATTTCTTCTAACAGAAGTCACTAGAGCTTTTCCCTAAATAAAGAAACCAGCAGTAACTGGCCAGATAACTATGATACTAACTTTGTAATGAATTGGTTGAATATTTCCAGAAAAAGCTTATAATAATTCAATTGAGATGCTGCATTTGAGTGACAGGTCAGTCAGAAACAATGAAGTGAGCATCAGATGATGATGATGAGCATTTGTCCATCTGCATACAAATACAAGCTAAACCAATGCTGACGATTTCATGATACATCATATTGTTTTACAGAAATCAAGTGTAAATTCTTCACCTGGGTTTTATTGAACCAAAATTTCAACTGAAAATGTATAGCAGAATCAGAGACTAGTCTACTACCAGCTGCTATAAACAACAAGCTCACACACAACTCCCTCCATAAAAACAGATTAAAATATTTTGAGATTAAAATCACAACACTTTGGGGGGGAAGGGTAAACCTTATATTCACTTCACAGACAGGAAAACAAAGACAAATACAGTAGATTGCAACTAAAGTCAACCAGTTCATTCATATGCTTGTTTCTGTAGGCATATGCAGCTCACAGAATATTTAATGATTTGGTATTTTAAGCAATACTATAAAACCACTCTGATTTTACAGGTGAAAACTCCCAGTACCGCATATGTCAGAAAAGCAATCAATTTTGCAGCTTGTTACTTTTGCACAGTTGTCTTGAATTACTTTAGAATACATGAAAGGTAGGGAAACCTTCCTGCTAGCAGTAGACTATTTTTAATGAAAACACCAACAATTACAGAATGCAGCTGTGCTACAGTTGTGGTCTGTAGCTCTTAAAAACCTAAGACAAGGAGGACTAGGCAAGCCCTCTTTTGTGAAATGGCACTTTGAGACTTTATATGTACAGAAGTATCAGAAATGAGGGAAAATGGTAACTTGGGTCAAAAAGGATGAAGAGTTATGTGAGCGTTTTTTCTTTCTAGGGGCCTTAGGGTGTACAGGAAGGCTCCTCTTTCCTGTTAGCCATTAAGAGAATCCTGGATGCAGAATTATTCTGCATTATTCTGTCCCTTCCTACCAGAAAAAACACCAAAAAGAGGAGATATAATGTTGCTATGCTATTCCCACCTCAAGACTATAAGAAATAAATTGAGGTGCACTGGAAAAAGTTGGTTTGGAGTGGAATCCTAGCAGAAAAGCCATAGGGGTACTGAGCCTGAAAAAAAAGATTCCTGAACTTTCAGGACAGACAACTACAAAGAAGGAACTTAACTCTGTAATCATGCCAGGAGGTCTAGCTAAATTATGTATGAGAATAAGGCTTGAGGGAGTTGAAAAAAAACGTTGTATTGGGTGCAATAATAAATAAATTGGTGCAGAGGTGGATCTCACTTGGCCATTAATGTAAACATTAAAACTCATTTCTTGAGGTCAGGAACTGTCATTTCTGTTGTACTTTTATTTAGCAGAGATGTAACTTGGCTGAGACTTTTATCTACCCAAAAGGAAAGGTAAGAGGAGCAACAATGCCCTTAAGATGCAGTCACATACAATCCATCGCATCTAAGAAAACTTGTGGCAGTATCCCTGCACTGCTTTAAATCTTCTACTATTAACCTATATAGCAACATCTTACTCTCTTTAAGACCTACATAGGACACACAGAATTCAACTTGAAAACAGAACCCTAAAAATTAATAACGATTTACTAACCAGAAATTCCCAAACAGCATATGCCACCTAGAGACCTCATCAAGTTCACAAAATAGTCTGGAGATTCTGGCACATCTTCCCCCTTTATTCTACGTTGATTAGACAATCCATTTTCCCAACAGACAAAACTCCTCCCTTAAATACAATAAATTTCAAAACACAATAAATTTTGCTTCTTGGACAGTA
>NW_008246059.1:946544-967567 GCF_000691975.1 Corvus brachyrhynchos
TCTGTAAAATTCAATATCCCTACATATATGAAAATTTGAGAATACCCTTCTCTTTTTTTTTTAATAAACATAACCAAACAACATGTACATCGTCACTGGAGTTGCAGTAACTCGCTCCAGTGAACATCTGATTCCTTTATTGGCATTCTTTGTCTGCAGTGTCCCAAAGGATCATTGGAATGAAGCCTGTTAAAAGAGGAGAGAGACTCTGAAGATTCTTTTATCCAGTGGCTATTTTTTCCTCCTGAATGGAAATAGGAGGTAAATTTTCTAAATCATATTATTTTTGTGGCTGTCACTTTATGGGTTGTGTTTCCCTGCATTTAGACTATTTATGTTTAATCAGGTTTTAACTTGTTTTGCAAGGATCCAGTCTTTGTAAATCCAAACCAAAATTCACATATGCAAGGTTACAATTTACAGAGCATCTGAGTCTCAGGGTAACAATCTAAACAGTGAAAAACTCTATCCAATTAAAACTTGTCAGATCTGATTAGATTGTCATAACGTGTCCGATGAAGAGCTTATACTAGGAGCAGAAATGTCAACTCTGCCATTTTTTGTTGTTTACTTGTGCTGGCCTTATCAGAGTATCTGCATTTTCTTTGTGGGAATCTTTTCAAGTCACTTGCTTAGTTTGTGAGGGGTATTTTAATAAAAACTAGATAATATGATCATAAATCCACTTAACCTGGCACACATAAACTGCAGTACATCACAGTAGGCTGAAAGTGAGCACATGACTCATGGTGTCACCATCAACCACTCTGCAATGTGAAGCATCTCAGGCACCTCAGGCACCTTGCAATCCCTATGTGACCATCTTACATGTGGACCAAACAAGGGTACTAGCTTAAATCTGTATATGAAACATTAGTCAAGTTCTCTTATTTTTTCAAATAAAAAATAAACAGAACTCCTGACATTTTCTTCATGTGCTCCCATAGATTGTCTTGCATTCATGCTGGGCAGTGCATACCCCATTTCAGACCCTGCTATTCCAGAGTGCCAGTGGTTTTTTTAACTGATGATCAAAGCTGCATATGCAAGAACAATCTCAATATGCTATAATTGTTCTTAAATTATCAGCATATATAACCTGTTGAAGTAATGCATTTAACAATGCTTTGGAGAATCTGAAGCTAAAACAAGCAGTCTACACACAAACTTCTAATCCTGGTTGAGCAGAAACTCTTACTGCTCTAAGAGATTAGATCATACTGCCAGGCTGGAATTAAATAAAAATCAGACACAAAGATTAAACAGTACAGTTAATTAATGACTAAGTGACTTCAGTACTGTCCAGTTTACCAAGTAAGGCTGCCCAGTGGAGGGGAGTTCGAAACAAGTTGTCATAAGACGTCACATTGCAACCCTCATAGGAGGTCAGAACATCCACAACTGCTACATTCCCATCTGCAACAGCAAAATGAAGAGGAGTTCGTCCTTCATAGTCTTGCCAGTTAAGCAGAGATTCTGTAGGTGCAGCTTCCTTAAAAAAAAAAAAAAGGAAACAACAACATTACAAAATATTTAAATTGAAGATAAAACCTATACAATCTTTACAGATGTTTTTTCAGACAGATAAACTGTCCTTGTTCAGTAGAATGTAGCTCTACAACCCAATACTTTTGTTACAGCATAGGCTACTTTCAAGTATTTCTTATGGAATGCTTTTGTATATTTAATTATTGTACAAGACCTGATTTCTGGTACATACCCCATAATTTTACTAGTCTACTGTGCAAGTGGTTCCTTACACAGATCTTTAAAAGATTAACTCCAGCTTTTATGAAAATAACTAGAGATTCTTACATGATTTACAAGTTGAAAATGACATACATACATATTTTCAGATTTTCTCCTACAATACTCCTTATTTTGCACAAGTTAATTTTATGACTTTCATTATAATATTCTTCTAGCTTTTTATACCCCTGAAGTATTTCCAAGGAGATGTCTACATCTCTAGGTGACAGGATAGAGGTTAGAGAGTATTTCTAATGGGCTTAGTTTTGAATTTTAAAAGCCTATTTTAAAGTTCCATGATTAGCCACTTGATCACATAACATAGGCATTAATAGATATAACTTGACTTTTCATCACCTTTTCTTAAAAAATATGCTAAATTACTTTCACATAAGGTCCCTAGCTATATAGTTTTGTATTATGATAATTTCATCTCTCAAATGTTTTTCTGTACAGAGTTCTCTTCGTGATTTTCTTTTTCAGGCAAAAGAACAGAACAGGTACAAGTGAACCTCATCTTAGCATTTGAGAGATCTTCAAATGACAAATATCATAAAGGCCCATGAAACACAAACTTTAAACTCCAGTTTTCTGAAAAAAGAGGTATTACTAAAAACAGTGATAAGCAATAACACAGTAGAAACTCAGGATGCAGGACACTAAACATCTAGAGCAGAAGCAGAATGTCAAAACAAGAGTTTAAGTAAACCAGAGGGAGTGAGTCTGCTTTTCGATCTCCAACTATTCAGAACAATTCGCTGAAGTCATGGGAACACTGTGCAAAATTAAAAGGGAATGTAGTCCTGAGATTTTTAACTTCCTACACTAGAGGGGATTTTAACCCATGATAAGTGAGAAAAGCAATCCTCCTGAAAATACAGAGCCACACTATATATTACAATATACTTATGAAAGAGGAGCAAGAGACTGTGATCAGTGCTGATCCCTTTCTCATTAAACTAACTGCAATCTTCCCTTTTGACTCCACTAGGTACACAAACTGGTAGAATCACCTGCATTTGCACTATTTGGAGTAACTACTACACAGAAAACAAATATCTAACATAGAGAACAATAAATCAAGAAGAAGAAAGTCACAAAATTCCAGAATTATGGTTTCTATCCAAATATTACTTGACCAAAGTTACATTCTATATTTTCTATGTAATGGATTAAAAAGCCCTCAAAACTCCCCAAACATTTTGAGTTATATTTCACTATATTTTCTAAGGGCAGTCTGGCTAAGTTATTACAGCAGTAGTAACTTCATCTCTGCAATGCCCTGATTCTTTGTTTTTTGCTGTTTACTTTCTTACAGTGTCAACTTAAACCTCCTAATGTTTGGTTAATGTAAGTTTTCTAGGTCTAAAGAGTTACATACTTCGCATACTGCATGTAAATCCTAGAATCACAGAATGGTTGGGGTTGGAAGGGATCTCTGGAGATCATCTAGTCCAACACCCTGCTAAAGCAGGTTCAGCTACAGCAAGTTGCACAGAATTAAGTCCAGGTGGGTTTCAAATATCTCCTGAGAAGAAGACTCCACAACCTCTCTAGACAGCTTGTTCCAGTGCTCAGTCACCTTTAATCTCAGTAAAGATGTTTTCCTTCATATTCAGATGGAAGTTCCATATTTCAGTTTGTGCCCATTGCCCCTTATCCTGTTGCTGAGCACCACTGAAAAGTGTCTAGCTCCATCCTCTTGATATCCACACTTAAGGTATTTCTATGCATTGATAAGATCCCCTCTCAGTGATCTCTTCTCCAGGCTGAATGGTCCCAGCTCTCTCCCAGCCTTTCCTCATAAAAGAGATGCTCCAGTCCCTTTCTCATCTTCATAGCACTTAGCTGGACCCTCCCCAGTAACTACTGGTCTTTCTTGAACTGGGGACCCTAGAACTGGACCAGCACTCCAGATGTGGCCTCACTAGGGTTGTGTAGAAGGACAGGATCACCTCCCTCAACCTGCTGGGAATGCTCTTCCTAATGCATCCCAGGGTACCAGTGGCCTTCTTGGTCCCCAGGGCACCCTGCTGGCTCATGGGCAGCCTGTTGTGCCCCAGGAGCCCCAGGTCCTTCTACTGGTGCACAGTGTGATTCCTCCCACAGTGCAGGACTCTCTATTTGCCTTTGTTGAGCTTAGATTAGACTCTGCCCTCCTGTCCAGGTCTCACTGGCTGGCAGCACACCACGATGGTGTATTGGCCACTTCTCACAGTTTTGTAACATCAGCAAACCTGCTGAGGGTACAGTCTTTCCCTTCATCCAGGTTATTGATGAATAAATGGAAAAAGACTGGGCCCAGTACTGACCTCTGGGGAACACTTCTAGATACAGGCCTGTAACCAGACTCCGTGCCACTGATCACAACCCTCTGACCTCTCCCATTCAGCCAGTCCTCAACTCACCCACTGCCCACTCGGACAACCCACCTTCCTTGAGCTCTCCTATGAGAACGTTATGGGAGACAGTGTCAAAAGCCTTGCTGAAGTCAAGGTAGACAACCCCCACTGATCTTCCCTCATCTACCCTGCCAGTCCTGCCATCACAGAACGTATCTTATCGGTCGAGCATGATTTCCCCTTGGTGAGTCCATGTTCACTATTAATAACCTCCTTTTCCTTCACATGCTTAGAGATAACATCCAGGAAGAGCTGTTCCATCACCTTTTCAGGGATTGAGGCAATACCTGTAGTTTCTTGGGTTGTCCTTCTGGCCCTTTCTCAAGACACTGGAGTGACACTGGCTTTCCTCCAGCCCTCAGGCACCTTTCCTGCTCTCCATGACGTTTCAAAGATGATGGACAGTCTATTAGCAATAACATCTGCCAATTCTAATTAAATGCTAATTAAATTGCCTGTCTCAGACAAATCTTCATCAGTTTTAGATTAGGTATCAGTACAGTCAGCCATGTTTTGTTAGAATCAAAACCTAACATACTTGAAACATACTGGAGATCACCAATACGTGCAGTCACTAGTACAATAACAGATACTCTATTAAAACCATAAAAATTTGATAAATATGACTCTCAACTAAAAGTACAATCAAAGTTAACATTGTTACATGCACAAACCTCAATAATCGAAGCATGTGTAACACTTCTTTTGATAAGCATTCAAAAGCATTTACCTGAGCCACTACAGTGAAAAGTTGTATGTTCTCCCCTAACTTTAATAATTATCAAGAGAAAGCTAACTGATAATATGCTTCCTTTTTGTCTATTCATAGAGCTCAGCAGGGGGAGCACAGAGCCTACTGCAAAAATTCATTTTATGAGAATCACTTTTAAGTATGGCTAAACATGAATTATGGTAGGCACAGAAGTTATCACTAAAATTCTAAGTCTACCAGAGGAAAACGTGTTTGAACAAAATGGACAAACAAGAAAACAAATGCTTCTTCACTTATAATTTGCTGATGTAATCCTGACAGCTAATTTTCAAGCCTTCCAGAAGTAAAACAACATACTAAATAAATGAATCCTAAAACTCCTGGCTTAAAGTCACTGATGTTGTCAAGAAAGATCCCCATAGTCAAAAGTGTTATTTTTGCACAATGGTACAGAATCTTCTAATGACAAAGCCACTATTTATATTCCAGCCTAAAAGTATTTGTGTGTTTTGAATTTTTTGGCCACTTAAATTAAAATTTTCTAGGCCTGTTTCTGCCTATATTCACAAGTATAACTTCTTTAGATTTTAAGTGGGTTTAGTTAGCTATAATTAAACTGTCATACTGTATTAATATTTTAAGCACAATACAGAGAAGAAACAGAAGCTAAGCATTTTTCTGTGGCATGGAATTGCAGGCGATAATGGAAAGTGTGGTGTAAGCAAATGTCACGTCTCTTACCATGAAGAATAAATAAAGAGAAGAGATACAAAATAGACAGAGAGTACTAAGCATTGGCTTCCATCATAATAATGGAACCTTATGTTGTTGTTTTCTCCTTAAATATTCCCAACATTTTTCATGTAACCAAGCACTGCTGAATCTGGAAAGGTGGAAAAGGAAGTTGACCATGAGAGGATCTCCAGATTAGAGTTTCTCTCTACTTCACACGTTTACTTTCTACATATGTGGAGTTCCATTTTGGCTGTATTTCGTGGATTTCAATACCAGATATAACCAATTTGTGCATAACTGTCTCCCCTGCACACCTACCTTCTCAGCATTCAGCTGAGCTCTTTTCGTAATTGTTTATTTTGACAATACCAATGGACCATGTACTATACAAACATCAAACAGAAAGATGACCTTAGCTTTAAGAATTTATAAACAGGAGACAATAACTGGCCACATCCAAAGGGTAGAGTGCAGAAAAACAAGACAGTATTTTTTGATACCATAGACTGTAGTTTCGATAAAACCAGCAGCTAAACTTTTGTCAAGTTTTTGTAAAGCAGCGCTGGAGAATTCCAAGTAGGATACTAGAGAAAAATAATTTCCTGGGGAATTCTTCCACAGTATTAAAGATAGCATAGGAGAAACAACAGCAGCGTTGTTTTTTGTAGCTCAGCCAGCAGGCACCAAAGGCTGCCAGTGTAGGCTGACCAGAGGTAGGCATCGATACCTGGGTGCTACCTGGGCAATGGCACAGTGCTTACAGACCCTACCCTGAAAGCAAAGACAAACGGTTTGGTTGAATGTGGTTAAAAATGGGGAGGCAACAGGGACACAGACATTTGCCCTTTATACTGCTATCACCACAAGACACTGTTTTCATGAACTTAAAAATGTAATTATATGTTAAGACACAAGATGATAGAAATTTTCCCTCTACGGGTACGTACATTAGAAATACAACACAGAACGTGAAAAACTATAAAGGTAGCCTAGCCATGAAGACCTAGAGAGGAATGAGAATCAAACATGATGCTTGGACAATAGATTTGGAACTGGATAGTATGGCAAAAAGCAGCTAAGAAAGGAGGGGCACACTGTGAGCTCTGCTAGGTAGATATCTATCAAGACAAGTAAGAAAAACACTTCAATTTGGAGAGAAGATCCTACTACAGGATTAAACCCAGGGGCACCACCACCACCAAAAAAAGGTATTTATATGCAACAACAAATTCAGTCAACAGATTGATTACCTAGTAACAACATTTCTGTATCATCAACTTTACAGCATAGCTGAATTATTTTTTCATTTACACTTGTTATTAACTTACTCCATTAGCAAGCACATATAGATGTAGCTAATTGCAATATAAACAATTAAGCTGATTCATGGAAAAGCCAAGATGGAATCAAGAATACACTCTTTTCAGCCCAGCCAAAGTGCCTCTATACTGCTGCACCCAGCATGAGCAACAAAGAGGAGGAGCTGGAAGCTCCTGAGAGCTCCGATCCGGATGCCACTACTGACACTTGGTGGGATGAACCCACGACTGGTGGGTGGCTACAGGCTTCTCAGAAGGGACAGGACAGGAAAGAGGGTCAAAGGAGTTGCTCTATACAATAGATGGATTGGGTGCAATGTGCTGTCCCTGAAGAACAGCCATGAGCATGTTGAAAGGCTGTGGGTAAGAGTCAGAAACTGAGGCAATAAAGGGAACTTTGTGGTCAGTGTCTACTACATGCCACCTGACCAAGGAGAGCCTCTTGATGAAGCCTTCTTGTTTCAGCTACAGGAGGCATCATGCTCAAGGCTCTTGTGCTGCTGGGGAACTTCAACCACCTTGACATTTGCCAGAGAAGCAGCATGGTGAGCTATAGAGAATTCAGGAGAGTCCTGGGATGAATGGAAGATAAGACAGGTAATGGACAGCTCTACCAGGGGGGATGTGACACTGAACCTGATGGTCACCAAGCACTGCCTGACCAACCCAGTGGCCTTCTATGATGGAGTGACTACATCAGTGGACAAGGGAAGGGTGATGGACTGCATTTTTCTGGACTGCTTTAAAGCCTTTGACACAGTCCCCCACAATGTCCTTGTCTACAAATTGGCGAGATTTGATGGGTGGGCTGAAGGAATTGGTTGGATAGCATCCAGAGCACTAGTCACTGTCCTAATGTCCCAGTGGATACTGATGATGTCCCTCAGGGGGCTGTACTGGGACCAGTGAGATTTAATGTATTCATTAATGACACAGGTGAATGAATTGAGTGCACCCTCAGCAAGTCTGCAGATGACACCAAGCTGAGTGGTGCAGCTGACAAGCTTGAGGGATGGGATACCATCCAGAGGGACCTGGCCAAGCTCAAGAAGTGGTCCCCTGGGAAACTCATGAAGTTCAATGAAGCCAAATGCAAGGTGCTGCACCTGGGTCAGGGCAACCCCAGTACTAACACAGGCTGGGAGATGAACAGATGGAGAGCAGCCCTGCCAGGAAGAGCTTGGGGGTTCTGGGTAAAGGATGAGAGGCTAGACATGAGCCGGCAATGTGTGCTTGTGACCCAGAAAACCAAATGTGTCCTGGGCTGCATCAAAAGCAGCGTGGCCAGCAGGTCAAGAGTGGGGATTCTGCTCCTCTGTTCTGTTCTCATGAGACTCCACTTGGAGTACTGCATCCAGCTCTGGGGTCCCAGCACAGGGAAGATATCAGCCTGTTGGAGTGAGCCCAGAGGAGGGCCACCACGATCATTAGAGGGATGGAGCATCTCTCCTATGCAGAAAGGCTGAGAGAGTTGGGGTTGTTCAGCCTGCAGAAGAGAAGGCTCCAGGAAGACCTTACAGCAGCCTTCCAGTACCCAAAGGGGACCTACTAGAAAGATGAAGGACTTTTTACAAGGACATGTAGGGACTTTTTACAAGGGCATGAAGGACTTTTTACAGGACAAGGGGGAATGATTTTAAACTGAGAGTAGGTTTAGACCGGATATTAGGAAGAAATTCCTTACTGTGAGGTGGTGAGGCACTGGAACAGGTTGCCCAGAGAAGCTGTGGATTCCCCATTCCTGGAAGAGTTCCAAGGGTTGGATAGGGCCCTGAGCAATGTGATGTAGTTGAAGATGTTCCTGCCCATGGACTAGATGACTTTTAAAAGTTTCCTACCAATCAAACTATTCTGTGAGTCTTTTAATTGTCAGAGTTTAAAAAAACCCCAAAAACCAACAAAATAAAACCCTCCAGAAAACCTGGACATGATCATGATTCTGGATTACCTAAAGAGAATCTTTGAGAACACTTTAAGCAAGGAGACAAGTATTTTTGATCTTTTGTAGTACATCTGTCTTAGATGGAGTCAATTTTCCTTGCACCAGCTGGGCTTTGTGTTTGTGATTAGAACTGTTCATGGCACACCCATGTTTTGGCTATTGTAGAATAACAAGGATTCCTCTTTTTCATGTCCTGCCCTGTCCTGCTCCCCTGCTTCCCCCCCAGTGAAAGGGCTGGGGGTCGGCAACAGACTGGGACATGACACAGCTGGGACAGTTGACACAAACTGACCCAAGCAATAGTTCATACCATATAATATCACACTCAGCAAAAAATCTCAGGGACTGGGGAGGGCAGGAAGGATGCTCATGGCTACACCATTTGTCCTCCTAAGCATGATCAAGCATGCTGAAACTCTTTTTCCATTTTCCTGGAAGTGGCTAACATCTGCCTGCTGATGGGAAGGGTGAATAAATTTCCTTTTCTGCATGCAGCTTTTGCTTTCCATACTGTGCTGGCATTATCTTTCATCCACAAGTCTTCTTGCCTTCCCTCTATTTTCTCTGCCTTGAAAGAGGGCAGGTGAGTGAGTGGCTGGGTGGGTGTAAGGCTGTTGGCAGAGCCTGACACACCACAACTTTTAAAAAGTTGCCTTGACTACCTAATGTTTCAAAATCTGTAGTTGAATACAAAGATCCTTACTTCCTCTGCAGCAAATTTACTTCTCCAGTGTGGCAGAAAAGTAGATACAAATTCAAACTTTGTGACAAAATATTGTTTGTAACAAATTATTTCACAACTGGAAACAAATTACAAATATATTGCATACACAGCAGTAATATAGAAATACAATCTCTTTAATACTGGAAACTTCTCAAAAACTATTTTTATAGTAAAAAAAGTATCAGTAGCTGTAAGATTGTCAGTGTGATTTGAAGAAAAGCAAAGAAAGTTTTCATATTCATATTTAAGTTCTCAGCTTGCAAGCTAATCAGGCAGACAGACATACAAGTCCTTGTAGCTAGAGTACAATCACTATGTGTCTAGTTCTGAAAGACCTTCGATAGTCAAAGATACAGGAAGATGGTTCTAATATGACAGAAAATCTAAATTGAGGCTTCTGATATTTTTCCATGTTAGTGAAGCTCAAAGATTTTCACAAAATAAAAATCAAGGTTAAAATCAAGCTGAGCATATGATTTCATTGTAACCATTATAACTGTCATTGTAGAAGATGAAACTAAAATATTGCAGAAAGAGAAAATGTGCTATCAAGGAAAAAGTATTAAATTCATATACAAAACTATGTGGAAATTCTCTCAGCAAACTGATTGTGGGCTGACTGACAATTGATCAAATATTTCCCAGAATTCTAACTTGAAAAACCAAATTAAACTAGACTTTTCAATACAGATAACTAGATATAAACTCTCAAATAATGAAGCAAAGACACATAATGAAGAAATCAGTGTGCAAAATGCAACTGAAATGAGCAATATGACTGGCCATTTTATTCAGGAAAACTTTCAACCCTTTTCTCCCCCCCTTTACATGAGTTACAGCAAATACATTCACCCATAGAACTCAAAACAAACCCCTTTTAAGAGAGCAAAAATATTTAGGATTATTTCTTACAAAGTTCTGGATATTAGGAAAAGCAAATTATTTCATTCTCAAAGAGTCAGTGGACCAAAATGAGAAACCTCAAGAGAATAAAAAATATTTCTATCAGAGGAAAGCTGTAAGGACTGAAAAGTGTTACATACATATATGGTAGACTTTCTTACCAGAATACATTTCACTGTGTGGATTGCACTAGGGTCCTTGTTGTTAGCTGCCCAGTGAAGTGGGATTTTTCCTTCAATATCAGGAATTCCAATATTTGAATCATGTTTTATAAGAAGTTTCACATGCTCTGGGTTATTGTAGTAGGCACTCCAATGCAATGCAGTTTGCTGCAACACAATTTTCACAAGCTTTACAAACACATCAAAAATGTATTGAAACATGAAAAGTAAAGTTGGCTAAACCCAGCCTTAAACAACAGGGAAATAAGCAAGCTTTTGTTACACTTCAATAAAGAGGACTGACAGAAAACTGAGCACATGTACCTGGGGTAGCTGACAACTCAAAATTTATGAAAGTAGGCTTTAAACAAAGCTGAACAAGAGGCCCATCTCCCTCAGTAAGAGCAGATCATCAGACACCTTTGCTGCTGAGGTCTGAATCAGGTCTAAGCTACACCATCTTACATGAGATCCAAACTGAGAAGCCCTTATGCTTGGAATGTAAGTATCTCTGGTAGGAGTCTAACTGCTTTATATGAAGATTTATTGGACTATGGCAAGAGAAAAATGTCCATGCCACTCAGCACTGCCCTGTTGGCTATTTGGTGCAGCAGTTCAGACCCGGAGAAAATATCTGTGCTGGGCATTAAGCAATGACATCCAAGCTAGAATGACCATCTGAACCAGGCCGCAGCACCAGAGCTGCACTACAGAACAACTGCAGTGAATAATGTGGTCCTTCTTAAATTTCAAACTGTTGGGATAACACAAATTGACAGAGAAGACTACTCTCCACTAGGGGAAGATGGCACTGAATGCTTACACTGGACTTGGATCCATCTTGAACAAACGTTTTGGATTTCTTCACTGTCTGTCATGACTCAGAACTCTGAGGTTGAATATTAGTGAATCTAATGCCCAACGACCCACGGCAGTCCAATAAAACATCAAAAGGCAATCCATGCTCCTATTGCCAATTCCTGACTGCCAGCAGCTTTTTTACAGGCCTTATCAATGTTCATAATTACATAAGCGAACCAACATGTGGGGGTTTCTTAACCAGCAAAATGTTGGCATATTAACAAGTATTTCATTTATTAGACACACCTCTCCCAACTGCCAAGTAACAGACAATTGTAAGGCAAAGAATGGATTTATTTTTTCCCATCTCTCTTACCCCCCTACCCCTGCTAAATATTACATGGCACTTTGATTGGAAGCAGAGAAATAACTCTGGCAGGACATTTGTGTATAGAAGTACAACAGCCTGGATTAGCATCCCTAAACTGTGACATGGAATGTGTAAGTTCACTATCATATCCTTAACTTCTCTGTAAAGGAAGAAGGCAAAAAGAAGCCTATTTTTGTTTTTTACTGCCAGCTGTTAGTTTAGTACCATGATAACAAAAATAAGATAGCACAGCCTTTTTTTCTACTAGACACTTACTGAAGAAGAAGTCCACAAAGTGCCACTACAGCCTTGTACCAGTAAAATTTGTAATAAATCGAGGAGTGTTATTTATTAAATAGAGCTGACCAGTATCCCTGGAAACTGACAGTTGCAATGAAGCAGAAACTTTTGGTTACCAGAAGGCCAGTGTAGCCTTGGTTCATTGACTTCTCTCACCTACAACCAGTTTCAGTAGTTACCCACATGGAAGCAGATGTAAAAGACACTTGTTTTCTCTCATGTTCGGGAATTATATTTGATGATCTTGATGTGCACAGTTGCAGCAAGGAAACTGAACAAGCCATGTGCCCAACAGGGTCAAACAGGTTGGACTCTGTATCCCAGATCATCTTTCACCATTTCATTCCATTTTTGCTACTGCAACTACTCATGACATCAACTGGGAGAAAAATGCTCTACATTTTGTGGGGAATCTGGCAATGCTTTAAATACTGCCTTGGAAATCTGCTGAACAGAAAGGGTTGCTAAACAGTTTTGGCTGGTTTATGCATACCTTTGTTAATTAACTAGCATGGTCATGAAGTCAGCATGACCTCTCCAGAATGACTGCTGTAATTATAGGCAGTTTTCTAGTGACTCGTATCATGAAAAGATTCTAAATGTGAGGTTTTTCAAAGGAAGAAGACCAAGATAAGCACATGCTATCCAGATTCTAACAAGGATCACAATGTTACAGAAGACTTGGATTGTTTTTGAATCCTCTGTTGCTGTAACTACTCTCAAGAAGAATGTCGATGGAGCCAGTGCAATGAACTTTGACATCATTAACTTCAGGAAAATATTAATATTTCTACTTTGAAGACCTAGAAAAAGTTTATGACAAACAATTTTTTGCATACAACTGCTTGACGTAAAACCAATATCTAAAGTTGCCACAAGCATTGTCTTGAAATAAGCAGCACTTTTACCTTATTTTTGTCCTGGGTATCCACTTCTCCAGGTGCCATATGTTTTAACAACAAAGCTAAACATTTTGGGCTTTTGTGACGTGTAGTTAAATGTAATGGTGTCATATCCTCTAAGTCTTTCTTCATCCAGTTCCCTCTACGAGCCAGTAGAAGTTTCATGAAGCGGTAATTTCCCTGTGTAAAGAAAATATCAGACATTTTTGTCAGCTTATCAAACCAAATGATGATACTGTTTAGATATATCTATTGTATTACAGTGCCCAAAAAAACCTGCAGCAAAGCAGTCAAAGCTTTGGAAACATCTAATGAAGATTTTTTTGTGTTTATATGAACCCTTCATTTTTAGGTCTGTTGCGCTGTTTGTTATTAGGCACATATATTCCATTAGCAGAGTAAGACAGGGTTCATTAATACCAAAAATTCTGCAATATCATCAGTTTCTTAACTGTTTAGCCTCAGTAAACATCACGTAAAAACTGAAATAAGATCATTACATGCTGGTTTCAGCAAGGTAAACAGTTATCAGATGAGGAATAAAACTAAACATGAAGAAAGAATATTATTTTCAAAATGAAAGAAAAATAACCAGGAATGATTCAGAAAGATAAAATGTACTCATCTGAATATGTAGCAAATATATGCAGAAGTGATTGTTTCTTACATTTTTAAATTGGGAACTGTATGAGTTTTGGTCTACCATATATATAATAAATGGATGGGACAGCTAGCTTTACAACACATTGAAAATACTTCACACTAGGGCTTTCACTAGGTTTTCACTATGTTTTCAAAAGAAATAACGCAGAAATGCTTCTACAATATAAATATGATAAAATGATATAATAAATGAGGGTGGATCCCCAAGAAACCAATCTGCTTTTATTTTTCAAACCACTGAAGAAGCCAGTGAAAAATTAAAGACATAAACATGCAATGATGAGGAAGCTGTACTGATTTAGTAGTATAGCCAGCCTTGACTAGCTACTACCCCCTGCTTGAAGGTTATTTTCCATATAGGAGAGATGCTACATACAATCTTTTGATGCTTCCACTTCGAAAAGTCTATTGGGTTTATCAAATCACCTTCAGCAGTTAAGTTGCAGTTGAGGACCAGGAACTTCTGGAGCAATAACAAATTGAAGCAAAACGTCGGCACCTACGTTTTGTCATAATGGTTTAAACACCCCTGTTCTTTTCATACTCTTAACTTTTAACCTTTCCTAAAGTGAAAGGAGTGTGTTGTCTCCTCATTTTGCTCACTGTCTTCCAATGTTTCCCCAAGATACCAGTTCTTGCCAATTTCCCATATAGATCATTACCTATAACTGTAATGAAAATAGAAATCTCAGAAGAGGAGATAAATTGTACTAATTCTCCCCCACTCAGGGAAAAGCTGGAGCTTTTGATGAAGCTTTATTAGACAATGTACACAGGAAAGGTGACACTCAAATCAATAGAAGTCACGTCTTTGGATTCTCCTGCTTATGAAACTACCTGCAAATTAACATACTTCAGTGTGCTACAATTCTTTTATAAATTCTGCATGTTAGCCTAAGGGGACTAAGCTATCTTTTGAAAAACAATGAAAAAAGGTAACCAAGTAGACAAGGGCAAGCAGTGCTAATGAACGGGGGCACTTCAGTATCTCACAAGACTCAGAATTGTAAATCGCTTTTGTCAGCAGAATGGTCGGATGGAAACAGGACAAAGGATTCCAGAGGCTCCCACAGTATCCCGGGCCAGGGCATAAAAATATTCAAATTTAATTTTTCAAAGCAGCCATAAACATTGAAAGGGCATATTTTACATATATTACTGTTCTGGTTTTTGTCTAATAGCAATGGAAGACTTGAGCTTATGGATGCAGAACAGATTTCACCAGGTACAGTCAAAATAAATGAATGTGATTTTTTTTCCCCCTGCTACACTACTTTATTTTAAAATACAAAACAGAGAAAGCAAATCATGAATGAGCTCAGACAAAACTACCTCTTCCTGCTTCTACCATTTATTGTTACTTGTCCTTGGTTGTCAGTGATACCCTATTAGAAAAGTCTGCCGAAAAACCTACCACAAACCTGCCTGAAAACACAAACTTCTCTTGCCAGAGACAGCATGGCTACTACAGCATTCACAGTGAGAAGTGATCAAATACATCTTTTTCTTCTGCTGGGTGTCAGAGAAAGTATAATCTCAGGATTCTGTCCCTTTAATACAGAGACACCTATCAAGGCATACTCCGAAGGATAGGGCCAGAACAGCATGATGTCTGCAGACCTCCTAAACCACAGAAAACACACGCAGAATTAATTAATGAAAAATCTGGGAGGGAGATAGGCATGAGAATACTCCTCATTATTACCATTATATTGTACAGGCAAATACAAGAAAAATTTACAAAACTCATTAAAAAGAAAAATAAAGACTAGCAAAAAAATCTCTGTGTATCATGATGTGGTTGGCAATTAGACTGGAGGAAGACAATATCAAATAACTTGAGAGAATATTAGTCTTGGAAGAAATATAGCTGCTTTTCTTCATCACAGTGGATAATACATTTGGGTTGTTTTCAATATTTCCTGCACACAGTGCATGCATACCCATGAAAGAAAAAAAAATTGGGTTTGTCTTGTTGATGGATACTTATTGGAAGATTTACAAGTATATTCTGTTTTTAGAATGAATTCCACTGTAAAGAAGAGTGAAGGTTAAAATAATGCATAAAACTAAGGAAACATGCCTTTTTATTATTAGAATTTCTCTCTATAGACTGTATTTTTTATATGCTATTACGCATTTTTCCATCAGTTACTACTACATTATTCTCTTGTATGCTTAGCCACCAACAAATCCCTCTCCTTAGCAAATGAATTTGTAATAAATCCCTTCATTCTGAAACACAAAAGATTCTGTTTCTTCCAAATGATTTAAGATTTTTTTAAACACTACCACAGAAAACACCTGTACTTACATTACTTATCTGAATTATCTTATTCATGCTTTTACTTGACTGCTGTTCTTTTCTTTAGTAATACCATGAATTTTCCTGTCTTCCTTTCACTTGTTAGAAAATAATATTGTGCTTTTTAACGACGATAGAAAATTTCCCCACCTTCAATTGATTACTGCTTAAGTTTGTAAATATGCAATGTATCAACATGCCTTGAAGGCAGATGTAATTTAGGGCTTATTAGGTGGAGGGAGGGAATGTTTAATTTGAAAAGCCAATTCCTCCATTTTTACAGAATTTTTGTGCATAAAAAGTCTTCAAGCTGTCTAGGTTTTACTCATAAATAATGCACTTGACTGGCCTAAACACTCCTGAGAGTTTGAAGAGAGTTTGAGAGAGCATGAAGCTCTCTGAGTCAGTCCACGGTCTCTTACCATTAATAGTGACTCAAAATTTACTCAAAACCAGAAAACATTACGAGCAAACAGGATTAAATATACATACAGAAAACACTGTTCCTGGTAGCCAAAATTTACCATTTCGATGACAATTCTTAAAATTCCTTTAGATTCTATTAAAATTATTTGAAATCAAAAGACTCAACTTTGCAAACTACAGCAGTTTCAGAGAACAGCTGACTTCAGCATAATCAGAAGAAATATTTCTGCTACTTCAAAAATTCAGCCACATACACTAACTGCAATGTGTAGAACACATTTTTTGGTAGACAGTTCAATAAGCAACCATGGCTCTGCCATCAAGTAATGACTTCAAAGAAATTTCTGGACCCTAAGCTAAACTACTAAGCAGTCAGAGAAACTTTCCTTTCATGAATGTTTCAATAGAGAAGAGAGTGATGAAAGAAATATCTTAGTCAGAATCAATGAATTTGCCAGAATTTAGATTATCTCTGAAGTTGAAAACATTATCCCCAAAATTGCAGTCCACTCATGAAAAAAAAGCTGTTTAGTATATTGAATATGATTCTACTACCAGGGAAAGGTTTCAGTGGAAAATTGCTGGTAAACTTCTTTACCTGATTTTCTGGGCCTATAAGAATGTATTTATTTGTTCATTCATCTACAGCAGCTTTTTCAACCTATTTTCTCTCCCTGGCTTGTTGAGGAAGTGTAGTGAGAGAGCAGCTGGGTGGGCATCTGTCAAACAGCCACAGTCAGTCCATCCCATATGGTCACCTAAGTGAAAGGCTAAAGAAAAAATGAGCTCTGTTCAGTGGTGTTATGATTCCAATCATAGGTTGATACTCAAACTAATAGTTGTATTACCAAGGCACTAAAAACATCATTCCACTCTGTACAGCCCACCGAGTCCTGCTCTGAGTCACCCAGTGCCACGTGCCACTGTTTCAAAGACTTCCTCAGAAGTTAAGTACTTTTCACAGCAAACTTTTAAGTATTTCATAAGCATACAAACTTGCTTTAAAGTGTTCACCTGGGTTCTAGAAACATTCTGCTGACGTGCAACAGACCTCTGCGAAAATTTATTTCCATTCTCATCCCACTATTTCTTGGTGAGTTAACTTGGTCATTATATAACTGTGTGCTTCTACACTCTGACTAACCACTTCTCCTACCCTGTAGTGCGGATACATCTCTGACGCTACCCTTTTCATATTCTGATTTTAAAAACATACTGCAGAGATAAATATAACACTTTTTATAACGGGAGAAACTGAGCTGTACAAGGTAAGGCTAAGAGTCAGAGGAATATGTGCCTCTCTCCAAGCACATCAAAAGCACACCCACAGTTAGGCTACCACCACCTCATAATCAGTGGGTAGAAGGGGCCAATGCATGTAGAAAAATTGCTTATTTCCCTATTAATTACTGAGACCACATTTTCAAAACCCATAACAATTCTAATCCATGTGAAGCACTTAACACGACTCGAAAGACTGATTTGTAATAATTTCTAATATACTGCACATGAGCTGACTACTGTTACAGCACAGCTATGCTTGATTTTTGGAATACCTACAATGGGCCTGTGAAGATTTAGTGCAGTGTAAGGGTTGCTGGAGGAACTGGGGGAAAGGCAGCCCAACATCACTATATAGTCTCCTGGTAAAAACAGCAGGGGTCATTAAAAAGAATGCCAAGCTGTTAAACCGTGAAGATGCTACTTTGGCTCCACTCCAAAATTACATACCTGCTTTCCCAGGACTGGGAACAGACACACCAAAAGAATGCACAGCCTTACAAAGGAGGTGGTTTTTAAAGGCTTTTCACTGCTGACAGTCATAAGCACTGAAGATGCAGTCAGGGAATACACTTGCAGCAGAACAGAAAGCCTTAGAAATATTTACAGATAAACCAAAAATTAGAACTGAAGGCTAAAACTGACCCTCTGGATTAGTAAATCCATCCTCCAGCACCATAGGGAGTAAGAACATCTAATCCTTTTCAAAAAAATTCTAGCAATTTCTTTTAACTGGAATTACAGTGTTTGGGATTTTTTTCCTCCTAGTTCTCTCAGTTTCAGGCTGGAGCTTTTAGGTTTTGTTTGTTGTTTGTTATTTTTTTTTAAGCCAACACACACACAAGGACACATTTCATTCTACTACCCATGAAAATACAGGGTGGCTTTTAAAATCTAAACAAGCATTGGTCTTTTTATCTCAGTAACAAAGGATAAACCCTACATTGCCCTCAAAAAATCATCAGCTCTCTGCGCTCACTCTGATTGGAACTCTTCTGTTTTGAACCCAAGTAAGCAGAGATTACAGGGCTACCAAAAGGGGTCCCACAAAGTACCCTACTGAATCCCAATGATACTTGTCTACTGCTAGTGCATATATCTTGTCAGATATACTTAAAACTGTATTTCTCCCATAAATTAGGTACATTCTCCAATCAATTAACACATGACATCCTTCTCAGACATTTTTCAAATAATAAATTCATAGTACATAGAATAAATCGTTATGTCCCTCCCACTTCTCCCCTCCCCCACCAAGACTTGCATTTTGGACTATAATATTTCTAACCATTTCAATGACGTTCAATATTCTTATTCTTCTGCTATCCCAGACACTGCCATCCTCTTTTTGTCTGACAATAATGCCTAACACTGTGCCACTCTCAAGTATCCTTTAAAAAATACTACTCTTGATTCTAACTTTGCTCATGAAAAATATTGACTAATATTAGATTCAAGTGCAACTGTTAAGGAATTCTAATACATGCCTGCTGATCTTATAGCTCATATTTCAACTGTATCTGTTTTCAGTTCATTATCAAATAATAATTTACCATTCTCTTACATTTTGTGTCCTAATTTCCCATTAAGCCTGCAATTTTCCACCTAGCACTACAGTTAATATTTTTGTACAAGCCTAAAAAGGCAACCTATTGAATTTATTTCTACAAAATGAGCTAACTAAATATCCAGTTACTCTTAAAGAACCTACTCCTGACAGAAGGTGCTCATTTTACCCAATTTTCTATTTCTGCTTACATATTTGTCCCCATATAATTTCAAATTCTTATAATGCTTCTGAGATCAAATAGGCTACCTCTCTCAGCTACTACCTTTTAAAAACATTACTTACCACTATTTTAGAATGTTACTGAACACTCCAAATTCTGTAATGTTACAAGTCCCAAAGAATGATTCACTGATTAATATTATTTTGCACCTTATCCCTTGCTGTTTCTGTTCTCTAGAGATGAGATTTACCAAAATCAAGCATTAACCACTGACCAAAGCCCCTAACAGAGGGCCCTGCAGTTAACTAAGCCTGGTCAGCAAGTGTACAGCAGAGTGCAGGCAAGTGGTAAAAAGAGGCCCCCACAAAATCAGAAGCACAAAGGTCAGCCTATTGAAAGGGGTGTGTTTGAAGACAGCAGTGCAGCAAGTCCACCAACCACGACAGAAAGGATTTCAGAGATCTGATAATTATACCTATAATCCTACCATAGATTAATAATTTATTAGCTTATTAAATTTTTATTGTTGAAATATATTCATTATTAATTAAGCAGCACTTATGTAAGACATTTTTGCAAAATTTTCTTAGTAATCTTTTGTGAAAAGATGGACTATTTAGCAATCAATAAATCTTCTTCAGAGGAATATAACATATATAATTCAGTTACTCTTACTCTTTCACAAAAAGAACACCACAAAATTATTACAGTTAAATTAACTGCAAAGATAAAACATCTCCTGTTTGAATACTACACCAATCATAATATGGGCAGTGATTATACAACTAGTAGATAATTATTATTGTCTTTAAATATTATTAATGTTTTAGTTTTTCTTTTAAACTCCTAAACAGTATTTAAGAAAGTATAGCTGAATATATAATGACATCTTGAGAACAGAAAAACTAATTATGAGTTATTGCATACATATTCCCTCATGTACACTGTTCATTTGCTTTAGACCCAGATTAAGAACTGGGAATGCACACTAAACTTTAGCATACCAGCCCACTGATTCCCTTTTCCAGAGAAGTGCATTCTGTCCCAAATATACTAATAAATAAATAAATAAATAAATGTAAAAAAAACAAAACAGATTGCTATGATCTTTAACAGTCGGATTAGATTAGTTAAGCCTCTTAAACCCAGGACTCCTTAAAAATTGGAGTCAAGACTTAATTGTTGCTTATGCCTGAAACACAAAAATGTCTATACTTTTTAATAGTGACATATCAGTTTCTAAAGCCAGTAGAAATCTATACATTGTCAAACACTAAATCATATTGTACACTCAGACACTCGTGGAGGTAAAATATGTTCAGTGTGAAAGTATTTTAGATTTTACCTTAAAAACCCAAGCAGAACATATCAGCCACTTGGCACTGCATTAACACACTTTGCCAACAGATTAGCACAGATGCTACAGCCAAAGTTGAGAACAGCTCTTTGCTGCCAGATGCTTTCAAGAAGCAGTGAAAGTCAAAAAACTTGAACTCCTTAATTGCTAGCTAAGCCTTTAAAAGGCAAATACATCCATGAGGTTTCTCTTTAAAACAAAAATGGCAACTGAATTTAACCTGCTTGTTTTTATAGAGTAG
>NW_008246059.1:967708-977153 GCF_000691975.1 Corvus brachyrhynchos
CCGCTCTTTGATCTACTCGATCTTACGGAAGATAATCTTACATACACGAACATGCTCACTCTCTTTCCAGTGAGGAGGTCCTGAAGAGAGGATGCTTCACCCTACAAATAAACTTTGTACAAAATAAACAAATTTTCAAACCCCAAATATTTTAATGACTTTGGAAAGGAAAGGGGCTGTGCACATGGTTTCTTCAGAGGATGCCTCATCTTTTAGTATCTCTTTGAGAAGAGGCACATTCTAAGAATGTCAGAAACCACTTAGAATGATGTGGACTTCTGTCACCAACACCTACCAGTTTCAGTAGCTTTTCAGGATGCAAACTAAGCACTTAGAAAAACAGAATCTGTTCTATCATACTTTTAATTTGATATCTATAGGAACAGAATACTGGTCTAAAAGCAACTGAAATCCATACATCAAAAGGAGCATTTTGATATGCTTATATTATCAGCTAATTGCCAGAAATCTCACAAGAATTCTTCAGAAGAAAAAGTAAGAGAGGCTAGCAAGTAGATATATTAATTTAATTGCAAATAAGAATTATTTGGATTTATAAATTAGCACTTGTGTTTTGAAATCTTATCTATGCATGAAATACTGAAACTTCTTGATTTCTAATACACTGAATCTGAATTCATATTGCCTGGTTACAACAGCTGTAAGCCCTGTAAAAGCTACCTTTTACTGTATATGACTTCACCATTCTTACACTCCTTGAATATCAGTAAATTCGTTTAAACAGCTCCTGATGAAAACAAATAAAGTCAACATAGCTACTTAGAACTCCAATTTCTAGTCAAAATTAGTAAAGCCACCATCAAAATATCAGGCTGTCTCTCTGGTTATCATTAACTAAGGGTTAACTCCTTGATTAACAACGTAACTGAAAAATAAAAGTAAGAGAAAATCTTTAGGATTATTGTTTTAGACATAACCCTTAGCAGTCATCCATTGGACTACAGCTTTGAAAAAACAAATCTGTAAGCTCTTTATTACTTCTGTGTGGACAAGGATGATGCCATGCCTTCTAACAAACCACTGGTGGATTTAAATACACGACACTCTGCCAACCCTTTCAAGTCAACCATGACAAAAACATCACTGATTTTTGACATTGGGTTTAATCTTGCGAAGTACCTTTTTAGCAACTTCGTTAGCAGCATCCTAGACTCAAAAGTAAAACAGTCAAGTGGAGAAAATCTCCCAGACAGCTGAACAGAAACCTTATTTACCAGTTTCCAAGCTGAACGTGTTCATCTGTCTGGCAAAGCGTCTTAGGCAATACATCAGCGAAGAACATCAGCACAACTTGAGGCCAGTTCTGACTATCAGACATTTTGACTGAAAGCAAGGCAGTGTCTCAACTAAGAGCAATTCTCCCTAAAGCCTCTTGCAAGATTGGCTTTACTCTCTTGGTTTCCATAGGAATAGACAGAGCTATCAACTGGCATGCAGTTAAAGAATACAATAGAGAAGACAACGGACCAGTGCTGTAAAAGCCAAGGTAAAACTGTTTCCCAGTGTAGGCTGAAAGAAAATAGGTGTTTGTGTCTTACAGCCTTTGACGTCATTTATCCATGGCCTGTACATGTTGTTCCTATGTAGTGTTCTCAGCTCTTCAGCAATAAATGTTATGGTCTACCTATAGAAATTAGTGGCTTTCATATAAAAAACACTTCAAGGATGAAAATGCAATTAGCATTTTCATTTCCAGTTGATCTCTTCCACTGTTACTGAACTTGTTTTCCTGTAGTGTTCTTTTGAAGTCACTCAGGCAGAATTACCCACAACACACAATCTCTGGGGATTTACGGCAAAGCCTGAGATACATCATCCATATTTACAGGATCACTGCCCACCTCTGCATAAAGAATCAAAGACTAAGCTTTCAAAAAATATTGTATTTCAAAAAATAGTGATTTGAAAGATTTGTCAGAAAGTACGGACTCCCTCCTCCTCAAAAATACAAGTACCAGAAAATATTTACTACACTCATTTTCTTCATCTTAATGGCTTTGAGTTGAATTGTCTTGAACTAAGAGCAGTGTTACAAAACTAAGAAAATATATCCTTGAAATAGATGTATGCCTTTTTAAAATCTAATAAAAATGTTATAAATCACAGTATTACCCACAACAGAATTCTACCTGAAGTCTAAATAACAGCTATCAATCCAGTCCAAGTCTTTTAATCCTACGTTTGTGCAGTACTATTTCATTCTGGAAGCAAACTAAAAGTAATTGCCATTACTACTAAGCATCACTCTGACCAGTGCTGTGTCACTACTGTCTTGTACTTCTTAATTGCACCCCTCTAAGTGCATGTCATGTCCTTCCAGACTGCTGGAAGCAACAATGCTTGCAAAGTGAAAATGTGGCATATATGCTCATTTTTGAGCACAGCTTCACGGAATTTTTTGTTATCATTTTAGCTGTTGTTTTATCCGAAAATAAATGCATGCTTTTTATGTGATTTAAATATATTTCAAACATATTAAGTCGTATAACAAACCACTATGTGAAATAACTGCAAATCTACCTATTAAATTCTATTTGACGAGAAAAGGTCTCCAGCCACAGTGAAGTCTCCAGAACTATTACAGAAAAAGACAGACAATCTATATTGAAAACAACCAGCAATAAAGGTATGTTTACTCTTAATTTAAATAATTATTCAGACACTTCAGGCTACTTTTACATATGGCATAATTTAATAGTTTCTGTAGACATTACAGTGATGTTTGATATTTAAAATGAAGCCATAATCTACTTATAGTACTGGTAAATAAATCAAAGCCTTCATAATCTACTCAAACTGCATCCTAGCAGTAATAAAAGTACTAGATTTATTTCTCTTTGTTCAGACTAGAGGCAGATAAAATAACAACTCAAGGCTGGTGTTGCAAAGCCTTCCCAAATCCACACCATATTAACAATGTTGAAAAAACCCATCCTTCGTGTTTATCTCTCTCTATGTTTAAATGTTCCCATCATAAGGCTGAACATATACAGATGATATTCATAACATGAATCAGTTTATATTTCAGCAAAAATTATTCCTCATTAGTAAAACCTGGTAGCATTCTTCCTTAATCCTTTGTTAATAAATAAAGTGTGACAAAAGAGGTTTCCAAACTGCTCTACAAAGAGACAAGAAAATTTATAATCTTAATAGGCAGGTTAAATTAATTTTGTATTTCATAAAATGCTGACATTAGCTGTTGCTTTTCGGGCACCAACAGAATTTGCTTATGTAGTTCATACATACCCATTTTGACTTAAGTGTGATTCACTTAATTCTCTTTAATCAACAATTTAACCAACTGTTTACAGACAAAGAGAGAGACAAATGAAAGATTAGTGCTCCTGGAGTTTGTGGCTGGCCATAGGATCTGAATTTATTTTTCTAATACCTCCTATAGCAGTTGCCTTGCTGAAGTAGCACGCTGAAGACATCCTATCTAGTATCCTATTGATTCAAATGACAAGCCTGAGCATCAGATTAAGGATGTGTCAGACACCTGATAGAAGATTCCTGGAGATTTCAGCAGAAAGGTGTCCTGTTTCAAAATGATCTATTGCTGGTACTACGTGTATTGAAGCGTATGTGAATACATTTAACACAAAACTAATTCACCTAAAATTAGAATAACATTTATAATCAGCAAAAACAAATACCTTCACTTTTTACTGCGGAACAGCTGGAAAAAGACACCTTATCCAAACAGAAATCACCCTAAGTTCAAAAAATGGGACTAAACCAAACTGATGAGCTAATACTAGGGATAGTCCTGTTTTAATTTGTCAGTGCCAAATCTGGACACAAACAAGTAAGTTGTTTCTCAGTCCCAACAACGTTTCTTCTCGTAACCATTAAAGATCAGTCGTGGGGTCAGCTGCAGAGGGGCAATTAATGCAAGAATGATGTTTTAGAAAGGACACTCAAACAGGGAGATGTCTTTGTCTGCAAAGGTACTTTTTAAGGTACAGACTTGGCAGCAGACATCAGCGTCCTGGGAGAAGAGATGGACAAGTCTCTTGTGCACCGAGGGATGCCACAATGCTAAACACTCAAGGAACAACAGTAAGTGAAACAAAATGACTTCTATTCAGATCTGAAGTGTAACACTCCAAGTACTGTAAGCACCGTGTTTAAAAAGAATACCGTTTTTAAGATGCAACCATTATCTTCAAGATAAAATGATGGAAAAATTTTCACCTATCCTTTGAACAAAGCAAAAGGAGAGAGAGGGGGCAGCTGTTTGATAACAGTATGTAGGAGACAACCAGCAGCTGAAAACTAGGATGATTAAGTCAGCTTAAAACAGCCAAACATCAAGCAATATGGAATAACGTTCTTAGAGAAAAAGCACTGCTCATGCCTGCAATTATTTGTCTTTGCTGGGCATATTTACATCCTGTTCAGTTTTAGTTAGTCTTCGCAACAAAATCACTGAGTTGAAGTTATGCACCAATATTTTTTGACTTAAGTACTCATTTAAGATGTTAAGACAGTATCATTTTACCTACTCACTCTTGGTAATGAGATTCTTCAAAAATTAATACAAATTATTTTATTTGTAGATAGCTTGAAAAATTATTGTTATGGAAGAGGACTTAGCAAAGATCAGAAAAAGTAGCAATGGGTAAGTTATCAGTCCAGAAGCTCTTCCAAATTTTACTCACAAAAGTATGCACTGAACTCAATAGATGAAAATAAAGTAACTCTACCAGCTGGCTGTACAGATATTTAAGATATCATTCCATATGCTATGCAGAATTAGTTCCTTTTCACTGAGAAACACAACACAAGCAGAGCTTCTCAATGTTCTGCCACCATGGTTTGCACTTGATCCATATTTGCAAAATCTTTTAGAAAATCACTGCAGTTAGAGACATTTCTTTTCTTATTATTTTAATGAAATTTCATATTCAAACTTCAAGTGCTTGAGAGAAAGACTGCTCAACAGAGGCACGAGGATGACAACACAATATATATTCTGGGTATGACAATATACTCCTTGGATTATTTCAAGCACAGAAAGCATGGCAGCAAAAGCTACAAAGCCAAGAGGAGGAGGAGAGAATAGTTACCAGTGCAAGAAATGGAACAGCGATGCAAAGAAGTAAAATTACATCAAGATTGAAAATGGGAGAGAGTGGTTTGTACAATGAAAATAAATCAATTAGGTTAATGAAAATAGCTGTGACATTGCTGGAGCAAAAGAGAAAGAAAACATCACCAATAGTGATGTTTGAGTTGGAGAAAAAACAGGAAAAACTGGGGAAACCACAGATCACTGCCATGGCAAGGAAGTTGTCTGGGAAAAAATACCAGGTAAAGATTTTGGTACCAAGCGTTAGGTAAAATTCTAGAAATTAGGATACTGAATTATGACACTCTTTTTATCATAATGAATAAAACAAAAGATGGAACTTTGCAAAAAAAATTGTTTTCAGGAGAATGGGTAAACTTTCAATAAGCTAAAAATATAATTTTAAAAAAATATAATAATAAATAGGCCTGGGCTTATTTTATTAACCAGAAAAAAGCCAATTTTATCATAGTGTGTCTATAGTGCAGACTAGGACACAGTGTAGAAATGCTGGGTCAACTTCATGGTATTATGGATACTGAAGTCAACCAGGCCACAGCAGCACAATACTTCTCCTGTAGCTCAGCAATCTTCAGCACACTTTAAGCTGAGAGAGCAGACTATGATGTCACTTCTTCATCTGTCCTTCCTGTAGCTCACACCAGAAGGTTAAATGTGCTTCAATCAGATTACACAGACTCAAAAATAAATATCAAGATAATAAAGTCAGGGTTGGGGAAGCAATGAAACAAAGCAGAGAAAGATGAGTCAGGAGAACTGGATTATCAGAAAATAAATGACACAGGTACTGTACCTGTCAGATAACTAATTGCAAATCCAAAAATTATTCAACAAACACGAATCCAGATTCTCACACAAAGATGGGTCTTTGAGAGCATGGCAGTTAATCTCAAAGGGATAAAACCCGATGATTTCTGACACATAATGCCACTGAAACATGATAACAGACAATCCATTCAAGATTTCTGCCTCTGGAATACTTACACTATTGTACTAATCTACAAAGATAAACCTGAGATTAAGGATGGGTTTGCCAGTATTCACAGCAGACCCCCAGTCAAAATGATGTTGCAAGTCCAGATGACCATCAATAAGTGCTACAGGAGAGAGGGGAGCAGCAGGGGAATCAATCCAAACTGAAACACTGATAGTAAAACCACTACTTCAGAATACATGACCAAACACAGAAAAAATAAAATCTGAGTTTTGAAATACCTACAAGTCCATTAAAAAAAAAAAAAAAAAAGAAAAGAAAAATATAAAATTGTCTTTTGATAAATTAGCTGATGCAAAATAAAGAGCTTTTTGCTTTTTTCCACTGTCTAAAAACCTTGCTATTTCAAGATCCATTATACTGATAACTATGGCGAAGTACTCTGGATCTCAAGGCAAATGTGCTACTTAGAGAAGGGGAATACTGGCATGGTTACAGTTAAGACTTGCTTTGAAGAGAGTGGCAAATAAGACAACAAATAAAGAAACCACTATTTTAGTAATTTTATAAGCAAATCCTTCATTAAAATGTAGTCCTATTATTTATTCTTATAAGGTAAATATTAGCACATCTGAGGCATTAAATTACTTGTTCTACTAGCATAATGGATTTTTCATTGGATTTATCTTATTTGGAACAACACAAATCTTCCTCCAAGGAGCAGGCAGAAAACAAAGGATCAAAAGCAACAGTAAGAAAATGCAGACAAATTTCAACTGATGATTTTAAAGTCCAGTGTAGGACTGGATAATAATACTTACTCTACCTACAGCAACTTTGAAACAACTGCTTATATCTCAAAAAATATACTGGTATTATCAGACTGACACATCTTTACAACAAAATATTAAAATTAAATATTTGATTTCTTTACAGCTTCTATTAAGTGATTCCTTCCGTTGGTGGATATTTTCTTCCCTCATGTCATAATCTTTTGCATTTATATTCCCTGAGTAGTTAACTGGCTTTTTCTCAAGACATAAAACCAGCCTGATCTGGTATAACACTGCCAAATCTGTTTCACACAAATTCTGCCTGTCTCACAGAGAGAGCGAGAGAGTGCACACCACGCATCCTCATTAACTAGGAAGACATGTAATTAAACAAGAAAGGGTTAAAGCATATGTTAGCCTGTTCTACTCTTCTATCTATTACTTTTTAAAAAGCTTTCATATGTCTTCTTCCTTGTTTCTGAAAGCTAACCATTCCTTCTTCCTTTCAGGAAGGCTGACATTTGACAGCTTAACATAGCTGACAGGGTTACCCAACAGCTCACCCTCCCTATTCTCAATCCAATTAGACCTCTAATCCTCCAGATGAAAGGCCCAACTACTCACGTTCCTCATGACAACGACAGCTATTGATTATTTGTCACTACAGCTAACACCTTCTCTGTCGAGGCCACTCTGACAGAAGCAAACCTACCAAATTAGACAGCACTTTATCTGCCCTGGAGGCCAAATGGCACAACAAGTAAAGGCTAATAAATGGTATAAAAATGAACAAATCATAACATTATGACAGGTTGATCGTTGCCAGCAGCTTCACAGCTCAAGCTTGATGCTCTGTTAGACCTGTTCCTTCTCTTTTCTCTTCCACTCCTGCAGCAACTTTGACTGAATTAAAGGCCAGAACAATTAAGGCATTTGACCAGCAAAGATAAGCTAGGATAGAAGTATCATCAAGGGACACGAATGTCAATAGCAGACTACCGTTTGTCAATAAAAACATTCCTGAGATGCAAATGCTCATGACTCTGCTCTCCACTAGGCTGTACTGACTCCCTTTGTACAGGGCTCTTCGAAAGCCCAGGCAGAAACTCCGGGAAAATTAACCCCAGAAAACCAAGCCTGCGCTGGGAAACATTGAGGCAAGGATCTGCATCACTGAAAAAGGAATCCCAGCACTGTGCTAGATGATAGAGACATGTTACAGTCGTTATTCTACTTAATATCTACATTCTTTTTTTCTCTGTAGCAGAGTGATAGAAACTGGGAGGACATCATTTGAATTTATCACTATAAATTTGCTTCGATTGTTTTTCAAGGAAAAAGAATCTGTTTCTAGGACAATATGCAGTATCTAGTGACACAGGACCTCACAGGTCACATCACTCTGAGGCAAATTGAAAACATTTATTATTCTCAGGGCAGTGCTATCCCAATCCAGTGAGATCAGAGGCACAGGCCCTAAACTGAGGCTGTTTATTACAACAAACAACAGAAGAGAATACAAAAAACCCCCCCCCAAAAAAACCCCAAAAAAAAACCCAACCCACCACAACCACAGGAATATTGTTAAGATCAGGCAACCAAAAGAATAATGCAAGTAAAAATACACAAGTTATTTAAACAGTTAAAAAGCAATTAATACTGCCCTGCCAAAATTAATTAACTGATTACTGAACTATGCTAAAAGGAGTATATTTTCCAGCAAGGAATTCCTATGCTTCTCAAAGTACTTAATAAAAAAAATTATTAAATCAAATTATATGAAAACTTAATTTAAACTTAAATTAAGCTGTTCTAGTTAAAGACATAAAACATGAATACCTGCAATTCTACTTCAGAAAAATCTATACTCTAACCAAAGAAAATCTTCTTGTGCAAAATACAGGTCACACAGATACAGGAAACAACATACAAGTGCAACATAATATTAATTTAAGAAATCTAAACACTGTGAAAAGATCTATTTAGTAAAAAAAAATCAAATTATGTAGTATTTTATTGTTTTAACTTCTTAGGCTTACAAAATATTCCTGGGGATGAATACATATTTATTAATTGTTTCAACTAGACACAGATGATTAAACACTTTAAAGACAGGCAGTACAGTATTATCACAAAATACAGCTATTTATATGAGCAGTTTGGCAAATGGATCCTTTGTGACTACTGGTGCCTGAAGAAAAATTGAACCTACCGGACATTTAGGTACGTTGGCTCTCACAAAACTCAAGCAAACCTATAAATAAAACTTGAAACAGTATATAACATTACTATGAATAAATTTTAATTACTATTATTCTACTCTAAAATGTACTCCAAATATAATAAATCACTGCAAAGAGGAGACAAATATTGTCATTTTCAAATACCATAGAGTAATATTTAGTGGATACATTTTTATTTACATTTTACACATTTTTAATAGCCTCCTGTCCTTTCCAAAAGGAGACCAGTTCAGAATTCCTAATGCTGAGCCCCATGGAAGCACCGAAGGGAAGGAGATCTTCAGAGGTGCAACTGGCCTGGCCTGACCCTCCACACCAGGGAAGACTGAGCAAACTCTTTCCAAATTCTCACTCATGTAAAGGCATTTATGCATAC
>NW_008246059.1:977205-996504 GCF_000691975.1 Corvus brachyrhynchos
CCTACTTATCCTAGGTTATTGTTACTTTCATGGTCTGTTCTTATTTAGCAGATTCTCATTATTTTTAATACATGCCTCGGTTAAAGAAAATGGAATATGTATCATTCTCCCAGTTTGGTTTTACCGAGTTCATTAAAAATATTTTCATTTGGAATTTTCCTCCCTTTTTTATTTTAAGGCCTTTTATTTAAAAAAGGCCCCACAACAGTATTATGTGAGAGGACTAGATGGTCCCAAATAGGGAAGAAAAATTACTGTTCTTAACACCTAATCTTAACAGCAAAACCTGTAAATTAATGCCTTTAAGATTTAGACTTACTAGCCCAATGAGTTGTCCACTTGTTATTATTCGTGACTTTTCTGCTGCAAGCCTTATTTATAATATTTGGTTCATGATCACTATTCTTAATAAGTGAGAATCTTTTCCACTATTACAAGTCAGAATCAGAAATGATACACCACTGTATTTTTCAAGTTGTGTTCCAGATGTGCCTCCTTGAGAATCATACTGAACATCCCTTACACAGAGCAAGAATTAATCAACACATCTTCCCAAAAACCTTGGATGTGTTTATTCTTTCTGCTACGTTTCGATTACATTTGCAACCTCACAAGTAAAACAAAATCCTTCAAAATGTGGATGCTACAACAATGACTGTCAGTCATTAATTGCCCCAGGGAGCTGGAGACCAACACTTCATCTGCAGGTCAGAGGGAAGGCACTACACTCAGTCCATCCCTTTCCATGCAAATATACTCTACTATGTACTATTTGTGTAAATACTCCACAAGTGCTCGCAAGCCCTCTCTCTAAACATCCTCCATCCTCCCTCAGCTTTTACTTCTACTATTCTAAATGCTGAAAAATACTATTTTGCTCTTCCAAGTGGAAGTAGATAGAAGCATTCTGCCTACAGCAGGACACAGAGCAAATCTGTCAGATATTTATAGAATAATTCATTTTAGCATCTCAGCCAGTTTTATTTGTTTTCTTTCACCATCCAGTCCTAAACACAGACAGTAACAGATGCTATGTTTTTTGGTTAGCCATGCTATAACTCCTTCGGTGTGTAAAATGTCTGCTGGAAAGTAGCTATACCAAGGAGGTAGCCACAAATTGCAAGCAATACTTTCAAATATGTTTTGCCAGAGTAAGTTAGTTTAGTAACCAACTGTTACTAAAATAATTTAAAAATCAATTCTACAGGTGCCGTTGACTATAGACATTCATACCATATTTATCAGTGAAGTCTGTATAGAGACCAAGTTTGATCTTACAGCTAGTCTGAAATTCTGATATTGAACTTCAAGTCAAAAGAATACTTTGGCATGTAAATTTTTGCATAACCTTGTCTTAAAATATGGTTTCATGCTAACAAAACCAGTGAGAAATCAGATTCAGATGTCTTAGTATCTGCTGTGCAACTGAAACCTAACATGTAGAACAGTATTTCCACAGTTTTATCTTCTCCAGAGAAAAGAACTGCCTGTATTTTAACCCACATTTTGACAGCAGAGATAGAAAATTGCTGGATACCATATGACTGTAGTGGCTTAACACTTAATGGGGAAACAATAATGTGCATGGTCTTGCCTTGTTACAAGACATGACAAAGTGTCCAAGCTGAAAATGCACTGCCTGAATATATGAGAATCAAGTATCAGTCTTGCAAAGTAGTACCCAAATTTCACTCTGAATCAAGACCAGCAGAGGCAAATGGAAGTATTAATGAAATCTAAAGAACAGTCAAAAGCAGAATCAGGAGAGACATACAAGATCCTGAAAGAGAGTCGCAGCTGTTATTTATCACAGACAGAAAAACACCAGTTTCAAAAGGGTTCCCATCCTTCCTGAACTCAAATAGGACGCTAAAATTCTTACCTATGGTTTTGAGAATATTTTTCATTATGTCAGTGTTCATTTAGGAAATTCCAGCCTTGCAAAGTCTCTGTCGGTTTTATTGTTCATTCTCAGCAGTAACAGCACAATTTTCTTGGGGAATGTACTGGGAATCAGATCTCTGCAACAATATGAATTTTTTCTTCTTAAATTTTTCCTGTAGTTATTTTTAACCATTTCAATAGGGCTTGCAGCACAGATCAATGGTATTATCAAAACAACCAATAGTAAAAAGCATTTGGGAACATGGGGACTTGTGTTAAGTAGACAGAAAATTAATTGTTCTTTTGTAGAGTTCATTCTCTGTCAACTCACTAACCAGTAAGCAGTTCCACAGCTGTGAAAAGGGGTCAGGGGCAGGCCATGGATGGGACCAACCCCTTGGTAGCTAGGACAGCTTATCTGTAATATAACACATACACATCACACACAAGGAACTCTGCCTTCCACCCTTGAGCAACTTCAGGCTGCATTCACTAGAGAGAACTCCTTGTTCAGTAAAGTGAAGAAAACATTTGTATCATTGTTATTGTCTGTGGCTTAATTAATCACAGAGGAAACGACAGTCCAACACATAAAAAAAAATCACCTCTTCTGGCAGATCAGCAAACATTCCCCTTTCACATCCTGTGTGTTCAGATTTCTCACATTTAATCAAGTTGCATGTTCATGTGAGAATATCACAGAATGAATGTAAAGCTCATTCACATTTCATCAACCTACATGCATACAATTAATATTACTCATTATGAGCTCTCACTTAAGGGGGAACATTATAAAAAGTTATTGGTCTAAGGAAAAAAGGAACATGAACTGGCCATTGTCTCTGACATGATCATTTATTTTCATTATATAGATTGGGAAAGAAAGTTAGAAGCACGTGTGCTCTTTTATGTAGATCATATAAAACCTTACAAAAGATCTGAGAGACTACAGCTCCAGGAAATACATATTGGAAAAGGTAACGAAGGAAAAATGTATAAACTTGCCCCCAGGCAAGTTAATTCAAGAGTTTTTAATACAAACACCTTTTACTTGCTCAAGAAAGGGGAAAAAACCATTCTGTTTTTGCAACTCTTGGACTAACTTGACTGTACTCATTAGATAAGACTTGGGAATAAGCTTTCATAAAATAAGTGACCTAAAGACTACCTTCTGTTTCTAATTTTCTACCATGTCTAATGCTTGCCACAGGCTGTCTTTTCTTACTTCCTTTTCTTTACCTTTGTTGTTACTGCTGAGTATACAGGAACAATCATTTTTTCTACTTTAAGAAAACCAATGACCATTAAATTATATTCTCCTACTTTACACAGAATTCCTAACTGCATCCTGGATGTACTATTATTTACCAACAACCATGGCAGCAAATAAATAATATAAGCTACACAATATTTAATGCTTCTAAAGTCACATTTTCCCACTGGGGTTTTATTAATCTTCCTGAAGGCAAAATTAACATCCTCCTGACAGTTAAGCATCCTGATAGATTATTTTAAGTGCATATTATTAGAAACCAGCAAAAAAATATTGATTTTTTTCTTCTATCCCTATGAACACAAAAGGCTGTGCTTAAAGTATTCAGAAAGATTCAGGTGGATTACTCCCCAAAGTAAACAGATTGCTTATAAGTGAGCATTCTCTGTGAGAAATTTTGAAAGAAACAGGCCTGCTTTTTGTTCCCCTTAAACTGGAATTCCTTAATGAAAGATAAATGACAAAACATATACAGGTAATTTGGGTATGTAGAAACATTTCCGTTCACAAGTATCACATGTCAGTGTTTAAAAAAGTTGCAATTTAACACTAGAAGCAAATTGCTACCAGAATGCCTACAACTGAAAATGAATGTCTGTTGTTAAACTGTAGTCCCAGTACTCAAATCTCCACAGCATGTTTATTTCACAATAATCTAAGTTCTAGAAGCTTAAACAATCTGTACCCATATAGTACTACAATTCCTCAGTGTGAAATCACTGGCAAATTATGCTAATGATTCTACTTCTGTTGCAATCAGTCACAGTTTCAGTTCCCAGTAAATTACATCCGTGTTCAGGAAGTCACAACCACCCTCTGAAGCTCCCATGGCAATCTTCACAGGTGCACTCCAGCAATAACTTGTATCGTTTTCTGGTGGGTTTAGATTTTTGAGGTTTTTTTGTTTGATTGATTTTTAATTTAAATTTTATGAAGTTAATTACTTGACCTCCCCTTTCTTATTTTTTTAAGGGGTGCACACCCTTTCAAAATTGCTTGTGAGACCTGTCCATTTGTGAATAGAGAGGAAGAAGTGGAACAGAAGAAAATCCAAAAGGAAAAACACCAAGTAACTTCATTCACATAGCCTTCGGCCTACAAAGGCTGAATCATCTCCATCATAAAGCTAATGAAAAAAAGACAGATACTATGAAAGCTCATGTCAAGAACAATCGGAAAACAAGTTGCTAAAAAATGTATGTCTTGGGTGAGATTAATTTGTCACAATTACAACATTGACAACATGAAAACCTACATCAGTCAGATGCCTAAAAGAAAGAATGAGCTAGTCAGTGTGCCTTAGAGTACTCATCTCACTTTAGGGTGAATGACTGCACCCTTGAGCGCATTACTTTTAGAAGTTATATACGTGGCTACCTTATATGTAGATGTCTGCAATGTAAATTTTTAGTTACATGAGATTATTCTCAGCCCATCATCTCACATTGCACTGTACTATATTATTCTCCATAGAGAGAAAAGCATACTTGTTAGTTGAACTTTCTATGTGCTTAAATGTATCTCTTTATTCACGCAAAAAATCTTTTTTAGACCAACAGACGTATAAAGCTTAAAAGCTGTAATATAAAGGATGCCTATCACTAAACAGAAGACTAACCATTAAGAACATAAATATTAGCATTAAGCAACCACTCATCGAAGGCTATTATATCAATATAGAACCACACCTGGTTTTCAAAAAGCATTAGTGTTGCAAATAGTACAGCTGAAATTTCTGACCTTGCCTTCTTAGTTTCAGGAACTTTCTACAAAGAAAGGTGTGAGAATGCTTAGGCTTAGAAAGGCGACAATGGACCAATAAATAAGGGGATATCCTAAGACTTACTTCTTGCTAATAGTCCAGAATGTCATTAGTGAAGTCTGAGACAGAGAGATTATAAGAATCTTTTGTCGAGATGGGAACAGATGAGAACCTGACAGCTCTTCACGTAACTATTGCTTTGTAGACATGTTCCAGTGACAAAAACCATTTGAATGAAGCATGGCAAGACCAGGATGACACAGCAACTCTGAGTTCTGAGACTTGAGTTTCCTCATTAACTGGTAAATATGACCTGGTTATTAAAACAGCACTAGACAGAGGTACTGATATCATCAGATCAGCTTCACTTCTTTCCTGTGTTGAAACCCTTGGAACTGAAAGAACATGTATGAGCACTGGCCAGTCTGCCCAGCTATGCTATCAGAAATAATTCTGGTAGAGACTGTGAACTGCATTTATATCAAGTGCAGAAATTTTGGTACTGTTTATTGATAACCAAATCAAAATAGAGCTCTACTGACAAACCAGGGTTCTGAAACATGTCTTCTAGGACATTTGTGAAACAAAGCAAAGGCACTTGGAGTGCACCAGAATACCGGGAGGAGATCAACTACGCAACTGCAAGTAACAAAGTAACTGCTGCAAAAGGAGTTACAGTTGCCATTAGGAAAAGAGAGGGATCAAGGAACTACTGTGAGACTATCCCATCAGAATGTTTTGTCTGACCATATGGGTAGTGCTGAAATCTTTACCTGTAATTTAAGAAGAACTCTGTACTATCAAGAAATAAGAATCTGTATTTTGAACACTGGATGTGATTGTTGGCATTTTGAAGGACTGAAAGAAATGCTTTTACAGAATAAACTCCTTACGTAACAGTAATAACAAACATGACGGAAGCAAAGGCTGTCCCCTATTCTGCAGACAATAGCTGGAAGCATAAAACTTGCAGAGAGGTGGAAGTTAAGAATAAAATATAATGTAGAGCTGATATGTACATATGTGTATGCATACACATACCCACCCAGTACAGCCAGGTTTGCAACTCACACAGGTGCAGTCAGAAGCTAGTTACGTAAGTGTTAATGGAATGATGTGTTACAGTTGTTCATTTAAGTCCTATCCAACCAGAAATCCATCCTAGAGAAGAAAAGCAACTGAAATCCTAATTCATTTTACTTAATACTGATGATTTATGACTGAATTCAGGTCAATGCCACATTTCTGAATGTTTGTTCTATTATAGGGATTAAAAAACCCGCAAGCAATTTTACTAGGACTGAAAGACATGAACTGGCAGTTCTCTTACAGTGAAATCTCCAGACAGAAAAATGGGAAGTGTCATCTCATCCTGCAGAGAACAAAACCGATTTTTTAAAATGATAACCAGGATTACTAATAGGAGGGACAGCATCTTGAATCCAAACACATGAATGAAGACACTCATCTCTCTTCAGTCCAAGATAGCTAAATCATTGCTTCTGCTTGGCATTAGAAGAGCATTTTCTCACAAACTCTTTGCCTCTGAGACAGCTCTGTGGTTCCCAAAGAAAGGCAGCAGAGATCATTTTTTGTCAAATCAGCTGCAAGACTGCTTCAGAGGAAAAAGTGCCAAGGGCCACATAAAGGCAGCCTGCAGAATGATAACCTAAAGAGTCTCAAATATTCTGGCAACAAACTCTGGCCCTCAGAATGTCTGTCTGCTGTGATCTGATGAGCAAGGTGTCCCAAAAGCCCTTCAAAGAGACAGCAAAGAACAGCAAAAGTAATCCTAATACTTAGAGAGGCAGGCTGTGACTCAGGAAACCTTATTTCATTTTACCTCCATCTGCTTTAGTTAAAAACATCAGTGTAGAAAGAAGTGTCTTTTCTTTTCCTGCCTCTTCACTGGTTGCATGTAAAGGTCTGTAAATCTTAACTTCTCTCTCCAAAGAAAAGGAAAATTAGGACGCAACGCAAGTACAATTTAGGAATGTGAATCTCCAAGCACTGCCCTTCTAAAGATTATACTTGTGACTACCAATTAATGGGGATTTGTAAAGTCACGTGAATCTATTTTTGATGAAGCACAGGAGAGCTACTAACTCACAAGCTTGAACACAACAAAAACTATACATTGGCCCTGGTAAATATGTATATTCATGATTAACCAACGTGGACAAAAAAACTTTGAAAACTGGTGACCTCACAGCATGTTTCTTTTTCTATCTGAAAGTCAACTTTACTAGGGAATTTTACTTTGGAGAAAAAAAATAGATTATAAACCAAAAGTATCAGTGAGAAATGAGAAGAATGCAAAACATTATTTAAACAGCCAAAACTGCATGAAATATTAACTTGTTTTGAATTTTAATTTTATATATTTTTCAGAAGACGCTCGTGGCAGAAATGTAGATCTTAAAATGTTAATATGGAAAGACTACAGACAAAATGTTACACACATGAAATGTTAATTTCATAAGCTGACATCAATAGCAAGTAACTGTTCAGAAGACAAAGAACGGAATCTTAGAGGACAGCTAAGTGAGGCAAATAAAAAGCAGTTTCAAGGGCTGTTTCCTAACCACCTTTTGCCCCCAGCACTAATGATGGTACAAGCACTTACCCAGCTATGGGGTGAATCACATCTATCTAGTACGTTACACAGTAAGTGTGTGATTACATAAAATCTACTGCCACAATCTTTACCTCATGCTGTTTTACCTTCCTTTTCATCTGCACTGTCAACTGAAAACACATCTAGGATGGTCCAAGTATCCCATGGTACAAACTGCACTTTCAGGATTGAAGCAAGACATAAAGGAAATGGAGAGCACATGCAGTTAGTGGATATTATGCCAAGGCAAAATCTCTCTCGCCCTGAATTGGTATAATACAAATATCCACAATATGAACATTAAGACAAAGATTTAGACAAGAATTTATATTGTTTTAATATGCTAAAATGTATTTTAAGAACCTGGGGAAAACATAACTTTTAAAATTCAATTTTTAATGTGATTAAAATATTCGCATGTCTATCACATCATAAAATCTAAAAGCGTGTATGAACACCAGACAAGTAGAGGATGTTACAGCAATTTTTTAAAGTCTCTGACATTGCTGCTTTTATGAAATACCTATCTTTGAAACAACAACATTCACAGTAAGCTGGTCAGTCCCTTGGAAATACAAAATTAATCCTGGAAACAAGGTTATGATGATGACTGAATTATTTCATCAGGGTGTAATGGTATGTAACCAAGCAGATGAATTCACCTATGTCAAGGCAACTACAACCTACAGCACTTTTATTTCCCAGTAAGGGATGCAGTAACACAGACCACACAGTCCCTATGGACTCCCATGCAAACATACCTAGAAAACATCACCTTATTATAGTCTTCCCAAATGGTCCTCTATTTAACTGCTCCTTACTAAATACCATGACCATACTATAGCTACCTTTATGCAAACCTAATTAAAATAAAATAATAAAAAATTGCAAATTGTATTAAAACATGTGAATGATTATGAACAAGTGACAAGATATTATCCACAGAAATGGTTTGCTATGAAAATCATGGCAGGCACTCTAACTGGTACCAAAGGACAGTTTACACAGACAAAAAAGTGTTAATTTTTGAGCAGTTACAAACATACTATAAAAACTAAAATAGTAAATAAAAGGCTGTTTCTTTCAGTTTGAATTTTTAATCTTCTCTGTGGAATCTTTTTCACAGTTTATGAACTCAAATGTCTTGGCTAGCAGCCAAAGCCCCTCCCCCCCCTTTTTTTTTGCTTTTCCTACCAGCAGCCTGCTTATTCTCCTGTGGAGAGACTGTGGACACTTCCCCCCAGGCCTAACCACACTCAACGATTTCTTGTGGCTCTGAAGTTATACTTTCAGTTGCCTTTTATTTTATTGTTGAATACTTCCTTTAGCACTTCTTCAGTGGGACAATGTAACTGGACAGTACAACAGACTGAGATTGTAGAAGGGAAAAACAGACAGTAATGAACTGACAGCAACACCCGTTCCTCATCCTGCTGCACCACTGTCTGCAGGGTAAGGTAGTGAATTCGGGAGTGAAGTTCAGCTGAGGAAGAAGGGAGGGGTGTGGGGAAGATGATTTTAAGATTTGGGTTTATTTCTCATTATGCTACTCTGCTTTGACTGTAATAAATTAAACGAATTTCCCCAAGTTGAGTCTGTTTTGCCTGTGACAGGGGCTGGTGAGGGATCTCTACCTGCCCTTATCTCAGCCCATGAGCCTTTTGTTATATTTTCTCTCCCTTGTCCAGCTGAGGAGGGGAGTGATAGAGCAGCTTTGGTGGGTGTCTGGTGTCCAGCCAGCGTCAGCCCACCTCACAGCTGTTGTGAAAGTCCTAATGTTATAAGCACTTGTAAGGTAATTACCTTTTGTGCAGCAAGATGGAGAGCAGTTCTTCGGCTGCGATCAGCTCTGTTAACATCAGCTCCAGCCTTCAGCAATGCCTCTGCACAGTCCAGCCTGTCAGCCAGCACACAGTACATAAGCGGAGTTCTTCCAAACTGGTCCTCTTTATCTTTCAGCTCAGAGTTTCCTAAAAAAAACCAAAACAAAACTCTCACTTAAACCAGTTAAGTATATTAGTATATAGCTAAAAGCAGTACTTTTTTATTAAAAAGTCATCTTATTATAATATGAACAACAGGTATCTCATTATAATATGAACAGCAGGTATCTCATTATAATATGACTGGGGTGAGCAAAAAGATGGAGTGTATGATAAACTCAGAGCTATTACATTTTATCCTACTTTTACTGACAGTTACAGAATATTTCAAAATATATTTACAGAGAAAAGTACATTCAGAAAACATTAGTTCCATGAATACACCTACCACCAGTAACATTCTGCAGTGGCATAATTATAAATAATTTTAAAATAATTACACAGATCTTGGCTGCACAGATTAGTTTAAAAAATATCAACAGCACAGAAACCAAATAGACATCCTGAAACCTGTAAACACTGTAACTAAAACAATCTTTGAAGCCTACTCACAGTAATGTTTATTTTAAAAGCATAAACGTCAATATTACATCAATACCATTATTTACTTCAGGGTCCCTTACAGTATGGAAACTACTAAAATACTTCCCAAGCTTTATTGAATTGATAAGGTTAGTAAGGCAGTAATCTGATAACCTATTCAAAAAAAGTCAAAACACTATTCTTATTCACAGTCTGAAAAACCCTCCAAACAAAGCAGTTTCAATATAAAGTTTCATATTTCCATGATGTCACCACATAAAGGCAAGCACCTTTAACTTCACGGGTATCAACAACCCCACACATCCAGAGTCTCCAGATCTCCAACAGAGCAATGTTGTCTACAATTACTCAAGGAACACTGAATTTTACAGGCAAATTAGTTTTGCTCTTTAATTATTCCTTTGTCTGCATGACTGTTGATGCTTCAAAAGGACTCCAGCAGAGGCATGCTGCTTCTTTACACAGTCTTTGCTCTCCCCCAGCATATTATACTTATCTACATATCCAGTAACTGTCTTCTTAAATATAATTTCTATTGATTCACCCAGAAGAAGAATCAAGCAGATTAAATATGAATCAAGGGGAATATCAAGAATTAAAATTCATTCCCTAACTATCAAGCCAGTTATAAAAAACACTGTCAAGGAGGATATTGCCAGTCAGAGCAATCATTGACTCCCTCACTACATTTCTTAGTTCCTTTAAAACTACAGAGTGAATACCATGTCAATCACATGATTCACTCTGTAACACTTTTTTTTGCCTTGAAAGTGTGATTTGCATTGAGAAAATTCTTTTTGCTCTGCAAAAAAAGTTCAAGAACATTTCCAAACTCCTCTGTGATGCAGACATAGAAAATTTTTTTTATTCCTCACCTGTGGCCTTGTCTTCTCTGACTGCCACTTCACCTTGAAAATCCACTGGTTTTACAATTAATTCTTACGTCACTAGAAAATTATTAAAAAACAAACAAAACAAACAAACAAAAAACCCCAAAACCACAAGAAGTCTTCTACTGACCTACATCTAGCTTTCTCAGAAACAGGCTGGTTTTTGAACACCTTTTTGCATTATAATACCCACCTTCACACTGCTGTTTAGCCTGCTCCTCTGCAGATATTGTAGTCCAAAGCATAATTTAACATGTCACTGTTCCCTACCAAAGAGCCAGTTTCTCTAATTAACTAAGTACAGTCACGTGCTCTTCCAGTTTTAGTTCAACATGGCCACGTAGACATCACTAAACCACATTTCACTGCTAAGTGTTAACATAACCTCAACAGTGTCTTAGATTACTTGAAGCTGATGGGACTTGAACACTCAAATATATTAAGAGAAATACATACACATTCATTTCGCCCAATAAGACATAAGCACATGGGCTTATGCTCAGGTAACATTGGTTCTTAAATCAGCAGTGTGCAAAACCAATACCTCTTCCTCAAATTCCAGTTCCCTTTCTGTTATAGAATGCTGGAGGATATAAGATTTAGAGACTGAAGACAAGCAGAAATGGCCTAAAGCTCAAGTGCAATGCAACTAAGTAAAGCAACAGATACCTGTTTTCATTTTCAGTTCCCAAAAAGTGATGTAGCTGATGACAATGAGTTTCCATGACTGTATACAGTCTGAGGGAAAAATGAGCAAGAACTTCAAAATTTGATGCCAGTAATTTGCCTGAAGCTTCTGCATGTTTTTTTAAGGTAAAGAAACTATCTTCAGCTAGCAGTAGGTTTTCTCCTTTTGCTTACCAGGCTCTGTAAGGCCCTTAGAATAGTTAAAATCCTGTGAGCATTTCCCTAAAAGGGCATCTTTGTGCTCAGGCTAAGAGACGGGACAAGGGCTAGGAGCTACTATATCACCATCAGGTGCCAAGGGGGGGATTAAGCTGATGAAAGTCAGTAGCCACAACATCTTGTGAACTTTACAATTTTGCTGCAGCAGATCATTATTTTTGCAATCGTGAAAGCACAGGCAGCCTTTAAAACATTCATATATTAGCATACCTAAAATCTGCTTTGGCAAAAACAAATTCTCTTCACATATCTGCCTAAGAAAGAAATTTTGTTAGATCCCTCCCCTTTCAAAGTCCTCAGCTCACCAGAATATGCATTCCATAAGCTTATTGCCAACAGAGGTCGTGAACACTACAGAATCCAGGGCCCAAGTCCAAAATTTAACTCTCATAGCTGTGCTTCACCACTTCCTCACACTCTATGAAAGCAGTCATATCAGACTCTTAACATTTCTATGCATTTTTCAGACCAGAAAATGAGAAAGGGCAGCAGGAGGGTGTGAATTCTCCCTAATTATTAAAAGACAGACAATTTCTTGTCACTTGCAAGAATCTTGCCTTCTGCCATATCTGATTTGAGATTTATCCTACCTCCCACAATGTAGAACAGGCAAGAGAGAAGTAGAGGAGGATCAAACAGTAGCACACAACTGCATATTTGTAACCCATAGCTTAGTTAAAATTTACAATGAAACATCAAACAGATATTTAGAAGCATTTGGATGCAAGCAATGCATTAGAATGAGGAGCTGGACTGAAAAGACACTTCAGTATAATGACTATTCTAATCATTATTGAGGTCTTTTAAACAATTAAAACAATTAGATGCCTCTTCCCAAAGCATTAAATGGAAAATGATCCTGCAAATACAAAATTAACTTTTGCTCTCTTTTTCCCTAGGATCAAAATCATACAGATGGATTTTAACATTGAAGAACTGTTAATTAAAGACATGTTCAGTGTTGTATAAAACACAGGAAAGAAAATACTGTGAGCATTCCCCAGAGCCCAAGAACATACAACTCTAAAACAGTGTGATACAGTACAGGACATTTCTTGCAATGCAAACAATTAGCACACTTCTGTTAGAACACTGGTTATACAATTAACACTTGCCAGGTACTTTATGGTATTTAACCCACAGGATTTTTAGAAAGTCCTGTGATTAAGCATTAGTGGCAGTTAACATACAGAGATACTTTGTTCCAAAGCCCTCGTTCTCTAAATAAATTGTCTACTTACCTTTGATTCTGTCTGTGCCTCTTTCCGGCACAGAGTGTCAAAAGGAACACATTATGCAGAACACACTGTATTACTTCGAACACCTGATCCTTTAAAATTCATCTATACTCTAATTATATGCAAATAAAGCATCTATGTTTGTATACAACCACACACGCTCCACCAAGCTACAGATGGCAGAAGGAAAAATCACCAAAGAGGTTTGAGGGGGCTGCTCTAAAAATCCTTTTGGCCAGCCTCTATGCCCCTCCTATGTTAATAACTGAACAGGGAAAGCACAAAGAGGAAAGTAATAATGAATTTAGGGGCTGAAAGGTCCTCCCTGAAAGGAGGAGAAAGTCACGACTTTCCATCGCTGCATACACTGCTGGCTATGTATCAAGGTGCAAAGCTTGTCTGTATTAGAAAAGTGTTGTTCAGCAATCCAGCACACACAGCACACATAACGCTGGAGTACTGTCCTGATTTAGCTGCTGCTGCTGTTGAGTGCAGTCATGAAATTCGGTGAATAGCACCAATTTCTCAATTTGCTTCTGGCATCAAGTTGTACTTTCAACAGCAACTGGTAAACAGCTAAAAATATTACTCTAATGCATTCTTCTTCTGCTAGGCAATACGTGACATTTTTGGTTTGGTTCTTTTTCTTTTTGGTCCAGTTCTGGCAAAAGTAAGGTCTGTGTCATATCCTGTCAAAACATGGCAAAGCAGAAAAGCCAAATTTTGCTAGTATAGCAAATGCTACAAGGATTGTGCCGTTCACTCTCCCAAGCAAAAGTAAAACAGCATTTTTATCTCGTTGCTGCATGAGTGTCATTAAAAGAAGAGCAACTTCCTTATCTGGTTCTAATGGCTGTTTTGTGGTATATTTGACAAGATGTACCAGCAACACAGAAATACTTTTTCCTTTGTGCTTCCAAAAATACGTTTTTTGGCTCTGAGATTAACAAAAACACACTGAAGTCAGAAAAAGCTCTTTGTTGCTTCTGACTGCTAGCCAGGATTTAAAAGCTCAGATTTTTTTCCACCTCCACACGCAGGCAGAAGGATTTTTTAGAAACCTGGGTATTTAAAGCTACTGCGTAGTTGAATCTCACAGGTTTCTAGAAGTATCTCTGTATCAACCACTCATCTGCTGTTTATAAAATGTTTTTAAAAAGAGCAAATAGATAGAATTAAATGCAAACAGTACATGTTTGAACCATCATATGACAAAATAAAGTTGAAGGCCCAACAAAAAAGAACTGTTTCAACAAGTGGAGCTTCTAGAAAATCAGTTGCCTCAAATGTGTTCCTGTTTGAGTCAAATCAGTTCTAGTTATCTTTAGAGAAAACTAGATCCACCTTGTAAGGAAGAGCGCCTTACTGCTTTCTGTACAGCTTGGACAACAGATCCACACAGGTTACCACCTTGCCTTCAACACAGGTCAGCAGAAGATACATAAAGAAACCTGACTGCTGCTTTCATGCTATTAACATCAAAGCCTTCACACCCATTAAAACTGCCAGTTAACAGCATAAATTCAGACTATTATTACTATTATTATTACTATTATTATAAGACTTCTTATTATGTCACAGTCCTACAACCCTTGCCAAGCTCCAGGAATAGGATTTTCCAAAAAAGACTGAGCAAAGAGAGCTTCTAGAGTATCACCTGGAATTGCATTTAATCAGAAGCTCTGAAAAATCCAAGTCTTCACCTATCATATGGCAGCCTTCCAAATATATGCAAGACTGTTTTTGGAACACAGAATATATACTGCTTTTGAAAACTATTAAACTGGAATGCCATATCATTCCCGGAGAGCATGGGAAGGCAAAATCCTGAGCTTTTTAATGGATGGGAATTTTTTTTTACTTCAGATTCAATATTACTAGATTCTCTCATTACCTTTAATTTCTCTTGAGAAACATTGCCAGTCTATCAGAATCAAAGTAACAAATAAGGCTGGCTCATTTTGTTCACAAATACCACACAGTGACAAGACCTCAGAAACTATAATAAATTATCTGTAAAAACACATTTATCAAATTTCCCAAAAAGCAATTAAAAAAATAAGGATTTGCAGCCAAAATATTTTGGCACAAAGCACTTCTCCAGAATTTCAAATTCCCTGAAAGGGGTTCTATCACTTACCAACTTTCTGGTTTACTTCACAAAGAAGTACCAATCAAAGGCAACAGGTAACAAAAAGTAAGAAAAATCAGTCATATTTTCAGGGCAACATTTATTCTAGAAGCACATATAATCAAGAAATCAAAAATATCAGATCAGAGCTGTAAATCAAAACCAAAAAGCCTCAGTTCTGAAGTAATCTAAATGCACCTACAATGGAAACATTTACCTGCTATTAGCCTTTGGAGGGTACTCTTATCTCCATTAACAGCAGCAGCATGCACTTCAGATGCTAACGAGGAACCACTGAAGAGGCAGTTTGCTGAAATATTCATACTCTTTCAAGGTATTACTATAGGTCAGATCTGTGCCACCAGCATTTTTTGTAGGAATTCAGTTCTAGAAAAAAAACCAAAACCACATCAATAAAAAAGAATTAATTTTATAATGAGTCATTAAAACTACTCAAACAATGCTAAAGATGCTTCTGTTAGAAAAGAAAAAACATGGTTTTCATCTGTGGAATAAATCTACCTCTGGCAAAAATTCACCAGAAAAAAGCCTACATTAAATATATGTATATATTGTAGTTTCATTACCTTAAACACAAATTTCATCCCATAAGCTTTGCCAAAGTCTGTAAAGTGTTTCTCTACAAAACCAACAGACTGTTCTTCAGAGTGTTGCCCTGCATGCTTTAATTCAGTACCCAATAATGTTTGTTATCAAGTATCAACTTATTATAGTCCTGCAGTATAGAACCACAGAATATCCTGAATTGGAATGGACACACTGGCATCATTGAAGTCCAGCTCCTGGCCCTGCACTGAACATCCCCAAGAGTCACACCATGTGCCCAAGAGCGTTGTCCAAACTCTTCTTGAACGCTGTCAGGCTGGTGCTGTGACCACTTCCCTGGGGAGCCTGTACCAGCCTTGGGTGAAGAACCTTTTCCTAACATCCAGCCTAAACCTCTCCTGACACAGCTTCAGGTCATTCCCTCAGGTCCTGTCACTGGTCACCACAGAGAAGAGATCACCCTGCCTCTCCTCTTCCCCTCACAAGGAAGCTGCAGACTGCAATGAGGTTTCCCCTCAGTCTCCTCCAGGCTGAACTGACCAAATGACCTCAGCCTCTCCTCATGCAGCTTCCCCTCAAGGCCCTTCACCATCTTCATTGCCCTCCTTTGGATGCTCTCCAATAGTTTCATATCCTTCTTACATTGTGGCACCCAAAACTGCACACAATATTCCAAGGTGAGGCTGCCCCAGTGCAGAGCAGAGCGGGACAATCCCCTCCCTTGCCAGGCTGGTGATGCTGTGCCTGATGCCCCCCACGTGTCGGGCCCTCCTGGCTGCCAGGGCACTGCTGACTCATGTTCAACTTGCCATTAGCCAGGACCCCCAGCTCCCTTTCCATGGCACTGCTTTCCAGCATCTCATTCCCCAGTCTGTCCATACACCCAGGTGCAGAATCCAGCACTTTACCTTGTTAAACTCCATACAGTTGGTGATTGCCCAGTCCTCAGATTTGCTGAGGTCTCCCCATAGGGCCTCTTCACCCTCAAGGGAGACAACAGCTCCTCCCAGTTTTGTATCATCTGCAAACTTGTTTAGTATCCCTTCCAGTCATGTATCCAAGTCAATAATGAAAATATTGAAAATCACAGGGTCGACAAGAGAACCCTGCAGAGCCTCACTAGTGACAGGTCCCCAGTCTGATGTCACCCCATTCACTGTAACCCTTTGTGCCTGACCCATGAGCCACTTCCTCACCTGTTGGGAAAGATGAAACAGGAAAGCCTTGGAAATATGATTGGTGTTGGACTTTTTGTCCAGGGGGATACCGTGAGAGACAATACTGAAAGCTTTACTGAACTCCAAAAAGGTTCCATCAACTGATGCGTCACCTGACCTTACTTCCATTGGGCTTACACCTTCTTTTGTTCCATTAGCTCCAAAAGAAGATCCCTGGTCAGCCAAGCCAACCTTCTACCTCATCTGCTTGACTTCTGACATTTTGGAATTGCCTGCTCCTGTGCCCTTAGGAGGTGGTGCTTAAGAAGCGATTAGCACTGATGGACCCCAGCACCTTCAAAAGCATTTTCTCAGGGGAACTTACTATCTAGTTCCTCCATTTTCTTCACATTTTACCTCTCAACAAATAAACCAATATATAAGAAATCCAGGGGCAGCAGCATAAAATTCAGTAAATACCAAAGAACCTGCTGAAAAACCAGAAACGTCCCAATAACATCAACAATAATTTTTACATAAAACTGACTGCATACAGACGAGAATTAATAATGAAAGATGTTCATAGTTTCCAGATGAACGTAAAAGTCACTTCTGCATTAAGTGTTAGTAATCATACAGGTGAGAGAAGCAACCCATTATCTCTACAGCAATTCTTAGTAAAGTTTCATGATTCCATTGAATGGGCATCAGAGAAGTTCTGAAATATGAAGAGGAACTACAAAAGGAAAATTTGTAACACTCTTCAGGTATTTTTCTCATGTATATAGCAATCAGATGAACTGCTGTCTGGAAGACTTGCTTGATAAAGATCCTCATTAACAAAAAATTAGGCATTCAGTCAATAAAAATAAAGAAATAAGTAAAAGATCTGCTTATAAAATGCCACATAATTGGCACTATCTGTAATACGCATCATATTACTGGAATCAAGTAAGTAATTCACTTTTCTTCTTTAAGCTAACATGTAGAAAAAGATTAGCCCTCTCAAGTCACTTAAAATGAAGGGACACTCACATAGACTCCAAGACCTCTTCAAGGTACGTGAAATTTCTTACCAAACAGTGGTATGTCTACTTTGCATTATGCAGATAACAAGAATTACATATTTTTTCTATTCAGCAAAACATGAGGTTGTTAAAATTTAAACATGATAACACAATCATGCTATCAAATTTTATTGATACAGTTTCCAAGAGAAGACTGAGGTTTGAAAAAATATCAAAGACTTTTCAAACGTGAGTTAGTGCAGAAGATGTTCATTCCACAGATCAAAGAGCACAAATTCTTAAGGTAGTCATAGCAGAAGTGATAAAAGCCAAGTTTCAATTTCAGACTATAAAAAATACATGACTTGTATTTTGACATATGCGTATGTGAGTGTTTGCAGCTCATGAAACTGACAGGCCATAAGATTTTTGCAGGGTCACACAAAGTCTGAGCCTGTCAGGCTTTCTTTGAAACCAAGCCAGTCTTGACTTGAAAAAGGCTGATGTAAAGGATTTTCTTTTGAATGGTGTTACACCCCCGTCTCCCTCCTTACACTCGTGTACATATTGGAAATGTGACAAACGCAAGGCGCAGCTTTCTGTGATTTCTTTGAGACAGCTCTGCAAGCTTTCAGAGCATGTACGTATTCTGTAAGGTCCAAAGTTTTACTGGAAGAGGGTGAAGCCCTGAATGTTGGGTGTTCTTCATTTTCAGCATTTAGAACTGAGGGAGTGACAGAAAGCGCAAATCTGCTGAAGCGCCAAGGGATAAACATCAACGATGACGTTCCACTCAAGCTGAAGTTTCCCAATCCTCCCAGCAGCCGCTCTGCCCCGTCACACACAGGCTCCCAAGCAGAAGAAAGTTGCCTCCCAAACTCTGAGGACACGAAGACCACAAGGCGCACAGCACCCAAATACCCCTCCTCATATTCCCTACAGGCAATTCCGTGTGGCCAGTGCCGGCGGCTGAAGGTACAAAGCGGGCTTCAAAGGAAACGCGGACAGCCGCTGGGGGCTGGCAGGGAGCGATCCAGAGCGGAAGAGGGTGCGGCGCCACGGGACACCCGCGCCACCACGGCGGGAAGGGTTAACCCTGCCTCGCCCAGACCGCGAGAGCCACCTCCCTCTCTCCTTCCTTCCCTCCCTTCCTTCTTCCCTGCCCAGCGCTGCAGCTGCGCCCCGTAACTCACCTCCACCCCCCCCTTCTCCTCATCTGGGCGCCGCTGCCTCCAGGCGCCGCCCCGCGGGCAGCCCCGGTGCGCCCTGGGATCCACGCCTCCTCCCTCTCTCGCTCTCTCTCCTTTCCTTCCTTCTCCTCCTCCTTGCCCTCCCCTTCCCGGAACTACGGTTCCCGGCGTGCCCCGGGAGCGCGCGGCGGAGCGCGGGGCCCCGCGGTGGAACTTGCCCGGGTGTTTCCTGGCGACGGGGGGAAGTGGAG